>NW_021320036.1:805644-881883 GCF_001605985.2 Dendrobium catenatum | reverse complement strand
TATCCATTATATGAGTTTTTATTTTAAATTTTTTATTCACATGCATTTAATGCATGTGCAATAAAACTGCAAAATTAATGACACTATTTCACTAAATTTTAAAATTTTTATTCATTTAGAATTTGTGCACATGCAAATAAATATTAATGATTATAATTATTCATAATAATAAATTTAATACAAGTTTTTCAACTTAACAATGATAATATAATCAGAATATTTAAAATATAATTTTTTGTTTTAATTTTTAGTCACTTGCATTTAATGCACGAATATTTTTACTAGTATTGTAAAAGTGTGAGACAAATGAAAAGGATGATCCTACGGTCTTAATGCCTCATCACAACTCTAAGCATTTGAGGACATACATCCTTCTAATCTTCATTAATCTTACCCTCAAACATATAAAAGGTGATAACCACCGCGATCACACATCATATGAAATTTAATTATGTAACTAGTCATACCTAACTCCTAAAGTTAATAAAAAAATATCATCATATGTAAAGAAAAAGAGCTTTATCATAACATTTATAAAAATCATTTATTTTAAGAAAAAAATTTTGAATGTTGAAGAAATATAACTCTATGTCCAATGGTGAAGCTATTTAGAGATCATTATTCCTACACCTTATTGTCTCTATTTTTTAGTCTCTTCTTATCAAACTATCATCTACATCCGTCTATCTTCATTCAAACTCTAAATATCCATTTAGTTTATAGTTTCCTAATTTATTTGAATGGAATGCTAATTATTGCAAGCATTGTTATGACTATGTCATTTGGTTACTCCTTATATAATTAATTGTGTTAAGTGTTATCGGCTAAGGCTTCGTTTGAGATAGTTTTTTTATAACTTTCTAAAACAGCTTTATAGTGCAAAAATTTTTAGTTTAAAAATTTTTGTACTAAAAATTTACTTTAAAAGTAGTAAGAAAGCCGTCCTAAATGAAACCTAAGACTCAAATGACTAGTCTAGACATTAGAACTCACTTGTGTGAATTTAGTCACTAATGTTATTTTTTCATATCTATGATCTTGATTGCCTTAAAAATGCCCAAATTTAAAACACACAATTAGCCCACATTGATTGCCATCAAATCTTCACATCAAAATTATAGTTGTTCCAATACTTGCAATAATGAAGATCTTACAACATATGAAAAAAAAAAATATATATTGTTCTTAAGAAAAGACCCAAGCAAGAAGAGAAGAGAAGAAAAAGAGGGAAAAAGCTTCTCCTCGATCACTGCCAGAGCTCCGCCCGACGTTCAAGAGACGCCGGAATTCTGCCCGACTTCCAAGTGACGCCGGAGTTCCGAGCGACTTTCAAGTGACTCCGAAACTCTGTCCGATCTCCAAGTAATGCCAAAATTATTTATAATCTCCAAGTGACTTTGGAATTCAGCTCGAATACATAACTTGTTTGTAATTGGATTTCAATCCGAGACTGAATCATTGTAATCTGATCATCTTAAATTTTAAGGATAAGTGAGCCTCTTGTACCTCCAGCAAATACTAGTGGAATTCTTTCAACTGGGCGTGGCCCCGTGGTTTTTCCCTTTTCATTATTTTCCATGTAAAAATCATGGTGTTATTCATCTTTTGTTTGTGTGCTAAATATCCACACAACATTGAGACGAAAACTTTCTAACTCTATTGCCGCATATATTTTAGCCCACAACAATCTTAATAATTGTTTCACTTAAAATTTATATAAAAAATACATTATATTGATTTTTAATTATCAAATATTAGGAAAAAATAATATTATTTTTAATTACTTACGTAGTTCATTTAATATTATTTAAACATATAAGCCATACTGGGGATCGAATCTAATGGAATTTAATCGATACATGATGATCTATTATGTGACAAATTATTATTGTAGCTCTTCTAATGAGCTCTGACAATAATTTGATGAGCTGTGTAGCCTTATGATGATTGCTTGAAGCATCTAATAAATTATGAATTGTTAGTACTCTTTTAATTAGTCTTTAAATTTAATTAAGTTATTGAACTTAAAAAAATGATTATAGAAAAAATATATTACTTACTTATATTGGCCTAAAAGTGTTGAATTCAGAGTTTTCAATGAATCACAATTGATTATACTAACAATATTGAGTGAGATGAAAAGAGATAAATATGAAGAGAAAGAATAATTATGGACTGAGAAGCACTTAGATTTCTCTAAAATAAACTTGATTACTAAAAATTGGGTAAACTGAGCTCAACTTTGACCCCATTTTTATAGATTTGAGTTAGGGCTAAATATATGTCTATAAAAAAAAAAATAGGGAGAAAAATATAGAATCTATATAGTGTAATTACAATATTCGACTTTATAAAATTCATACAGCGAGCTTTGAAGAAGTTGTTGGCTAGGCTTGTATTGGTGTACGAATAGTACTCGAATAAACGATCAATAGTTTCATTAAACAATCATTAGGGCTAACTTCAAGCATCGTATTCTCTAGAACCTACTCGATGAGCCATACTTGACTGCTTAGGATGAGCTTATAGATCGTAATCTCATGTTTGAGTACTCGAGTTCATTTATAAACTGACAAACCCCTATTAAGCTAAGTTCCAGTAGACAAGATTAGCTTTAACTTGAACCCAGTCAACATAGCATGACTCTTTAATTTTCTAGATATTTATGTGCATAAAAAGAACTTTAACGATGCCAAATTAGAAAATCGCAGCCGACCTAAACTTTTCAAGGCTGATCATAGAGATTAAAATAATTCACATTCAAAATGGCCAATAAACTCTCTTAAATAATATTGTCTTATTGTACTCATTATATATATAAAATAAAAAAAAGCTTTCAACAAGAGAGGATGAGTGGCTTCAGAAGCTCCAAGGATTAATCAGCATGATGAATTTATTGATTGGCCTACTATTGAAGCACATGTGATTGGATAGCATGTTTGTTTTATTACAATTAGATTAAAGCCTTGTTTGATAGGTTAATTTACAGGTTGTTGAGGGATATGTCCAAATATCATAGGTGGGCCTGACTTAGCATCCAAATTATGATGAGGGTAGTAGGTAAAAGTTGGGTTGGATTTGATCTAATAGGTTATGGGTCTAATATGTCAAATAGGCAGTTGGTCCATAACCTAAATATAAATACACCACTTGCTTATTTTGATTGCCCAAAATTTCCCTAAGTATGATGTTAATCAAGTTTTATGATAGATTGATGATGCTTTCATTGTATTTTAAATGCCTAATGAAAAGATTCATTTGTAATATTGTTATATTGCAAGAAGCTTAAAGAATGGAAAGATATATATCCATCATGAGGATAACAATATAATATAGGAAGAATATATGATGATATAATGATGAATACAATATTAGATGAGAGATGATGGTGTACATATATATTGTAGTTATGCCACATTTCTCTTCTCATCCCGCTTCTGCTACTTTGCCAGCTCATCGGTCAATCTCTCTAGCTCCTATGCCGACCAACAACGGAAAGCCTTTGGCGGCATGAGTACTATCCCCCACCGCCTAGTGCTCTCGTATGAAGTGGTCTCGCTCGTCGTTTATCAAGGCAGATGCGAGTACTGTTACCTCTTCCCACAAGTAACTCTCCATTCGTCAATATTGCCACAAGTAAGGCAAATGTAGACAATACGTCATGTTGAACCACATAATTCTCATTATTTGATTAATTTGTTTTCTTTTTGGTTTATGATTTCTTATTCTCTTGCTAATAATCTTTCAAATTGTTCAAATATTAATATATTGGATGTATCTTAGTTGATATATAGTATTTGCTTAAAAAGAATCATGTGATGTGGTTATTTGTAAACCTTGTTTTAATAAGCAATCTTGGTGGAGAATAGATTAAAATAGATTTTATTATATAATATGATTTCTGTCAATAGAGTAAGGGAGTATATGTAAATATAAGTTTGTTTTTCAATTCAAATATGAATACTTAAAAAAAAAAAAATAGACATTCAGTCATAGTTTAAACTATTTCATTTTTGGGTTTTTAGCTGCTCTTTAAACTGCTTATATTAACAGGACTTTTAACAGCTAGGAAAGCTAACACAACTAATTTGCTTCCCTACAAGTTGTAAAACAGCTACAAAAATTTTTGTAACGAGCAACACACGCAACGGTTTTGTCATCGCTATAAGCATTTTTGTCGCGATTAAAATTGTCATAACTTAAATTAAGGGTTCGTTTGGGACGGCTTTTTTTCTACTTCTTAAAACAATTTTCTAGTAGAAAAAATTTAATTTTTGTACTAAAAAACTGCTATAAGAAGCAGTAAGAAGGCCGTCCCAAACGAAGCCTAAGTGTTGCAAAACCCAAATTTTTAATAGTGAAAACTTATTCATGATTAAAATAGAATCTATAATTTATGCTTTGTGCAAGTTATTAGAATTCAGAGATAGTTATATATATACCCCAGCATTTCACCCATCATGATTGCATGCAACCTTTTTGATGAAATTCATCAAAAAAGTTCGGTCCCATCTCTATTATTTGAAATTATGGCTCTATTGACAAAATACTTTATAAATCCACTAACTTATGTTTTCCATCCTCATAATTCAGCTCAAATAAATGGTATGCTAAGGTTTACTATTTTGTTTGAAATCTATATCTGTTGAAGTCCATACATGTTAAATCTATCTATTTTGTCTAACAATATTTATAAAAAAAATTTATCATTGTTGGAGTCTATCTATGTTAAATCTATACAAGCTAAGTTTATGTATGCTAAAATCTATCAAAGCTAAATGTATGTATGTTGGGGTCCATTTGGGATCACTTTTTATTTTTTTCTTTTTTAACATTCGATTTGTATTTTTATTTTTATTTGAAAATAAGCACTACATAAAATATAATCATTTTAATTTGTCAGACAAATCAGTTGGAAGATTTTTAGAATCGGCTGGAAATTAGCATTATCGGCGGATTTTCGATGGTATTTCGGGTGTTGGAAACTAATTTTCGATGGATAATTATTTCTATTAGAAACTATTCAGATGAATTTATGACGGATTTCTATTGTATTCCGCCAAAAATTGGTGGATTACCTGTAGCGAAAGCAAGTTTTTTTTTTTTTAATATTAAAAGCAAAATTTGAATATTGTTAAGTGTCTTCATTTCTTTTTTAACGAAAACCACCTCAGCCGACATCACAGCCATCACCACTAGCTGCCTACGACCATCATCGTCTTCTGTAATATTCTATGAAGAAAATAATGCTTATTGCATGGATGTCAAATGAATTTTTAATTGATTTTAAAATATTACAATAACAAAAATTATAATATTAAAAACATAAATAAAAAGAGATCCCAAATACCTCCTAAATTTGTATACACTAAAATTTATGCATGTTGAAATTTGTGTGTTCTCAAATACCATTATGCATAAATTTATGTTTGTTGGACTCTATTTGTGCAAAAATCTTTATATGTTGATTAAAAATTATTAATTTTTTTTTTAAGATTTTAGGTTTTCATTAGAATTGGATTTTTGAATGCTCTATCATTATTTAAAAATTTTAGCATTGCATTGAGTTATTTTGATAACCTATTTTGTTTATTCATTAAAGCTCGATTATTTATAGACTACATAATATTAATTGAAAGCTAGTCTATACGATGTGTTTTGCTAGGGTTTTATTTCCCTAGCCATTCTCTTCATGCTCTCCTCTTGGTGGCTTCCGATGCTTGGGTTGGTTTCACAAAAGTCTCTTCTCCGTCCCTCGACCATTCTTGGAATCTTCTTCTCAATTTTTCTTTTTTTTGTCTGGATTTTTTGTTTTGATGTCGGGTAGCCAGTTGTTTGATCCTGGCTTTTTGAATGGGAAGTTCACTCCTTAATCTTTTAGAGAAGTGCTTTTTGGTGGTTCTCCTTCAAATTTTCCTGATCAAAATTTCTTCTCACCTTGGGTTCCATCATTGTGGATTTCAGAAGAGGAAGCTCTTTCACTTGCTGCCTCCTTTGAATTTGCTTTGGTTGACAAGTTCTCGGGTCGGAGACCTTCGATTGATGTTATCAGGTCTTTCTTTTTCAGTCTCAAGCTTAATGGTGCTTTTTTTGCGACTGTGCCCAATCCTAAGCATGTGTTGATTAAGCTTGTGAATTAAAGTGTTTGCTCATTGCTCTTATTTTGTAAGAAATTGCTTTTATGAAGGTGTTCAAGTGGGCACCTTCATTTTGATATTGAAGTTGAATCTCTCATTATTCCTATTAGGTGTGGTTTCCCAATCCAAGTAGACCGCACCTCTTCTCTCCTTAGATCCTTTATGGCCTTGGTTCTATGTTTGGCCGGCCTCTTAAAACTAATCACGATCCGATCCATCTGTTCCTTGTGTTCTTATTGAGTTAGACATTACCAAACAATTCTCGAATAAGATTTGCGCTAGTCCCGATAGCTTGGGTTACATTCCATCTTGAGGACTTTCCTTATTATTTTTCTCATTATAAATCTTTAGGACACAAAAATTAGAGTGTAGTTTTTTTACATCCTCATTCTACTCATATTGTAATGGTGGTGAGAAAGTTGATAATTGGCTTGGTAATAATTCTTTTGGACACAATAATGATCAACATGTGGTTGTGAAGCCTTTGGATAATGGTCCTTTGATTCATCCCTTAAGCATGAGTGATGTGGGCCTTTTAATTGAGCCTATTCTGCTAGTTTTGGATGGCTCTGTGACTTCTCATGCTTGTATTCCCATTTTGGTGAATTTGGTGTATTCGGAAGCCTATGGGGACATTAATAAGGTGGTTGAGGGCACTTTTGTTCCATCGCCTGTTGGTGGGTTTATTCTAGATGTTTCTCCTGCTCATGTCGTGAATAATGTTGGTTTTACTGATGAGTTGTCTGGTATTGATGCTTTGGCTCATGTGGTTAACATTTCTCATAATGATTTTGCTGTTAATTTGTTTTTGATTCTTGCTTGTGACTCCCAGCTTACTTCTTCCCTATTTGTTACCGAGAATGTTTACTTGGAAAATGATCATTGTCATCATAATTTTGATGATATTAATGCATATATATCTCTGTGATGTTTACCAGGTTCATTTAAATGATTCTTCGAGTGGATTGGTGGTTCTCCTTTGGCTTAAATGGTTGTGTCGGTTAATAATGTTAATGCAAATGGTAATGAGGCTTCTTTTGATGTCCCAATCTCTCTTATTTCTAGTGAGGCCTTCATTGCTCAGCTTGCTCTAAACTCTAAGGATTCTTTTGTGAATCCTTCTAATTGGATGGAAGGTGAGGGATGTCTCTCTAATAGTCAGGGTGAGGGAGATGATAAGTTTGAGTCCTTAGATGACTTGCAAGCTATATTTTGGCTTGAATGTGGAGTGTATTGAAAATGAAGCACTATCTAGTGGTTATAAATGGAGTAGGCTGAAAAACAAAAATAAACCAAAAAAGAAGTAAGGTTTGGGGTTTGTTTGTTTCTTTGGCCTGGAGCTCTCTCAAGCTTAACTTTGTGGCTTTGGTTGTATGGGTGGTGTTTGGTTTGTTAGGTTGTTTTTGTTTTGGATAAGGGTTTGGGTTTTGATTGGTGGGCTTTTGCTTTTCGGTTGGTTTGTCGGTGTTTGGGATTTTGTTGGTGTGGTTGGCTTTTATGGGCTAGTTGGCTTGGTTGGTGTCTACTTGGCTGGTCTGATAATTTTTCAGGGTCGAATTATGATGAGACAGGTTTCCTTCCGACACATTTCAGGGTCGGATTAGAGCTATTGTGCTAAAGATGATTACATTAATATAACTTAAATTTAGTTATAAATTCATTTTCTTGTATTGATTTTAACGTAGTGATTTATGGAATCTATTATGTGAAATGATATCACATATATGTTGACTAACTTAAGTTGAGGTAGTTATAAATTTTGCAATGAAAAATATTATATATAGCATGAATATTTATTTTAGTTTCTTTATCTATAAGGGAAAAGTCAGGATTTTGTTTTGCCTCAAGCACAAATTGAAGGTTCACAAAATATTCTCAATATTTTTCATCTATGACTACTACCATTAATTGCAATTAAGAAAAAAAAAATGTTACATTTTGATCTTAATTTGACATAGGGATTGTTATAAGAAAAAAAAAAATGTTACATTTTGATCTTAATTTGACATAGGGATTGAAGGATATTGTTGCATTGATATATGCCAAAACTTATTAAGAATATACAAAGGCTAAACAATTGAGAAAGTAATGAAATTCCTATGGACATAAAGATCCGGCTATTTTGGCCTACAACTAATGACCTGAATAAATAAGTTTAGACATAAATTACAACCTCAGTAGTCAAAGGCCTTAGTAAAAAATGATTAAATAATGCATACATCATTATGTCTGATCAATCATCATTCTTATCATGTATGAGCATATAGCGTCTTCGATAAAATGTCGTTAGTGTACGCTAACGCTTATGCACATGTAGGTTATCTTACCTATTAGTAAATGTACGTGCATCCAACTATTATATTATTTTAAATACATTATAGTTAATACATATCACCTCACATATTAATTTATCTGTAAAAATATTGAGTTATGAAGCATTATGAAAGAACTCAAATAGTGTGAATATATATCAAATTTATCTCTCCTATTTATATGCCTATACTCCACCAAACTCTCCAAATAAAATTTTGAGAATCTTAAAATTCTTCAATTTCTTTTATATCACAGGTAAACAAAATCCAATAGCAACACAAAAGAGATTTATATTTTAAAGTATCTGCAATTAAATGGTTTAAAATTTAATTTAAAACCGTTTAATTACATCCGGCGGCTGTTAAAGGGACAGATGGCATGCTTCGATTCGGCCAGCCAAAACGCGGGTCCACGTGGCAATGATTGCGGCGTGCAATCATTTAGGCAATGATCTCACGCGGTTTCGACTTATCCACGTCCGCAGGATACTAATAGCCGTCGGATTTACAAGGGATTCATCCAACGGCGGGATTAAGTCCCATCGTCCAAATCCAGCTAGGCGAGATCAAACGATGGAGGCTCGTCCCGCGATTTTGAACTTGTGGCTAGGATCAAGTCGAACGGCAGTTTTGTCCAGCTGAATGAAACACGCGGCTCAACAGTACGTGGAACGGCATGATCGAGACCGTTGATCGAGCGATCAACGGTCTAGGAACCATACGCCTGAACTATAACGTGAAAACGCCCTTGAAAGCGTTTTATGCCTCGTTCGAGAGATTAGATCAATCGTTTGACTTGAAATTTTAAACGTAGAATCCATAAATGAAGAGCATTAACGGGAATATTTTGTTTTGGCTTAAAACAAACTTTACCAAAATCTATTTAGACTAGTGTACCTAGATCTAGGGTTTCAATTTATACCTCATTTAATGGACGGATTAATCCGTTTAAAGGCGTGTTGCATTTGTAGACTGTCCACGCTCCATTTTGTAGAAGGCACCACGGTCGAAAGAGCTACGGATCAAGCTGGAGAAGACCTGGACGTGGTTAGCCTTCGGTTTGGCTGGAAGCTCGCCGGCGGCAGCCTTCAACCGCCGGATTTTGGAGGTGGAATGTATAAGAGGGTCTCTGGAGCCAGAACGAAAAGATAATTCGTTTTGAGAGCTTGAGTGTGGAGAGAGAGTGCTAGGCCTTGAATCCCGGCTCAATATAGGGTTTACACCCTATTCAATCTTCTCCAAGCCAAAGGGACGGTCTTGATCGACCTAGGGGCTATCTAGGATGCTTCCACGTGCCCTGAGGGTTGTTGGAAAGGCTGGGAGAAGGACAGGGAAGGACATCCTAGGTGGAAAGTCCATTTGGTCCCCATTTGGACACATGGATCAATAGGGGCTGTTTGATTTCAATCCAAAGGTTGGAAGTGCCTCTAGGAAGGTTCTAGAGAAGGGTTTAAACAGGTGAAATGATTTGGATTAGGATAGATTAGGTTTAAGAGGGGTTTTGACCAAGTTTGACCCCTCTTAAGCCTTGATTTGACTGCTTGACTGGTCCAATGCCACTTGGACTGGTGAGGTGGCAAGGGGTAGAGTGTATTGAATGCTGGTTTCTGGGTTTGGAGCTAGAGATTGAAGCTTGAGGTGTTTTGACCATGTTTGACCACACCTAAAGCCATTTAGACACCTTGTTGACTGTTTGACTGGTCAAACAGTCAACTTAGGCTTAAGTGGACATGGGGAAAACATTGTTTGCTGGTGGAAATAATTTGAAGAAGGCTTAGAAGTGAAGGGTTAGAGCTTAAGCATATGAAGGAAATTTTAAGGTAGTTTGACCAAATTTCAAGTGGTTGACTTGGTCAATCTAAGGTCACATGACTCATGATAGGTTCAAACATATTTGAGTCACGCATTGGAAATAATTCAAAGAGTTTTGAAGTTTTGATTGAATCATAGCTAGGGCATGTCTAGGCTATGAATTCGAATTGAGTTTTGAGTTTTGAGTTTAGATTATTGAATTTGAATCATCCATGTCATTCATGATCATTTGGATGATCATGAATAATAGGATAAGGTAGAGCTAGCTCAAAGATATAGTCAATGTTTGAACTAGATTTGGAATCATGATATATTTAAAGTCTAGATTTGATTAAAGTTTGAATTGAATTAAGGTTTGGATTGGCTTGAAATTAAGTTTGATTTGAAGTTTGAATTGATCTGAGATCTAAATTAGTCTCAAGGTCTGGATAGATCTAAGGTCTAGGCAGCTCCTAAGGCCTGAGAAGATCACAGGGTCTGGATTTAGAAAGGTCTTCTAGAATAGGTCCTAAGATCTGAAGTCTAGAAGAATCTTAAAATTTAGATTAGTCTGGAGAAATCCTAGGATCTAGAGTAGAACCTAGGATTTAGAGTTTAGAAGAGATTTAGGATCTAAATGGATCCTAAGGTCTAGATAGAGGAGAATCCTAGGGTTTTAGATTGATCTGGAAGAATCCTAGGTTTTAAAGTAGATCTTAGGTTCTAAAGTCTAGATTGATGTAGGGTCATGACTGATTTGGAGTCTGGATGGGTCCCTAGTGACCTCATACAAAAATGAAGTCAACAGACCATCATCGTCTTCTGTAATATTCTATGAAGAAATAATGCTTATTGCATGGATGTCAAATGAATTTTTAATTGATTTTAAAATATTACAATAACAAAAATTATAATATTAAAAACATAAATAAAAAGAGATCCCAAATACCTCCTAAATTTGTATACACTAAAATTTATGCATGTTGAAATTTGTGTGTTCTCAAATACCATTATGCATAAATTTATGGTTGTTGGACTCTATTTGTGCCAAAATCTTTATATGTTGATTAAAAATTATTATTATTATTATTAAAGATTTTAGGTTTTCATTAGAATTGGATTTTTGAATGCTCTATCATTATTTAAAAATTTTAGCATTGCATTGAGTTATTTTGATAACCTATTTTGTTTATTCATTAAAGCTCAATTATTTATAGACTACATAATATTAATTGAAAGCTAGTCCATACGATGTGTTCTGCTAGGGTTTTATTTCCCTAGTCATTCTCTTCATGCTGTCCTCTTGGCGGCTTCCGATGCTTGGGTTGGTTTCAAAGAAGTCTCTTCTCCGTCCCTCGACCATTTCTTGGGATCTTCTTCTCGGTTTTTCTTTTTTTGTATGGATTTTTTGTTTAGATGTCAGGTAGCCAGTTGTTTGATTTGGCTTTTTGAATGGGAAGTTCACTCCTCAATCTTTTAGAGATGTGCTTTTTGGTGGTTCTCCTTCTTCAATTTTTCCTGATCAAAATTTCTTCTCACCTTGGGTTCCATCATTGTGGATTTCAGAAGAGGAAGCTCTTGCACTTGCTGCCTCATTTGAATTTGCTTTGGTTGACAAGTTCTCAGGTCGGAGACCTTCGATTGATGTTATCAGGTCTTCCATTTTTAGTCTCAAGCTTAATGGTGCTTTTTTTGTGACTGTGCCCAATCCTAAGCATGTGTTGATTAAGCTTGTGAATTAGAGTGCTTGCTCATCGCTCTTATTTTGTAAGAAATTACTTTTATGAAGGTGTTCAAGTGGGCACCTTCATTTTGATATTGAAGTTGAATCTCTCATTTATTCCTATTAGGTGTGGTTTCCCAATCCAAGTAGACCGCACCTCTTCTCTCCTTAGATCCTTGATGGCCTTGGTTCTATGTTTGGCCGGCCTCTTAAAACTGATCATGCTGCTTCTTTTAGCTCTGATCCATCCGTTGCTTGTGTTCTTATTGAGTTATACATTACCAAACAATTCTCGAATAAGATTTGCGCTGGTTCCGAAAGCTTGGGTTACATTCCATCTTGAGGACTTTCCTTATTATTGTTCTCATTGTAAATCTTTAGGACACAAAAATTAGAGTGTAGTTTTTTTACATCCTCATTCTACTCATATTGTAATGGTGGTGAGAAAGTTGATAATTGGCTTGGTAATGATTCTTTTGGACACAATAATGATCAACATGTGGTTGTGAAGCCTTTGGATAATGGGCCTTTGATTCATCCCTTAAGCATGAGTGATGTGTGCCTTTTAATTGAGCATGTTCTGCTAGTTTTGGATGGCCTGTGACTTCTCATGCTAGTATTCCCATTTTGGTGAATTTGGTGGATTCGGAAGCCTATGGGGACATTAATAAGGTGGTTGAGGGCTCTTTTGTTCCATCGCCTGTTGGTGGGTTTATTACGGATGTTTCTCCTACTCATGTCGTGAATAATGTTGGTTTTATTGATGAGTTGTCTGATATTGATGTTTTGGCTCATGTGGTTAACATTTCTCATAATGATTTTGTTGTTAATTCGTTTTTTATTCATACTTGTGACTCCCATGGCCAGCTTACTTCTTCCCTATTTGTTACCGAGAATGTTTACTTGGAAAATGATCCTTGTCATCATAATTTTGATGATATTAATGCAGATCTCTGTGATGTTAACCAAGTTCATTTAAATGATTCTTCGAGTGGATTGTTGGTTGGTTTTGGTGGTTCTCCTTCGGCTTAAATGGTTGTGTCGGTTAATAATGTTAATGCGAATGGTAATGAGGCTTCTTTTGATGTCCCAATCTCTCTTATTTCTAGTGAGGCCTTCATTGTTTAGCTTGCTCTAAACTCTAAGGATTCTTTTGTGAATCCTTCTGATTGGTTGGAAGGTGAGGGATGTCTCTCTAATAGTCAGGGTGAGGGAGATGATAAGTTTGAGTCCTTAGATTACTTGCAAGCTATTTTTTGGCTTGAATGTGGAGTGTATTGAAAATGAAGCACTATCTAGTACGTGGTTATAAATGGAGTAGGCTGAAAAACAAAAATAAACCAAAAAAGAAGTAAGGTTTGAGGTTTGTTTGTTTCTTTGGCCTGGAGCTCTCTCGAGCTTAACTTTGTGGCTTTGGTTGTCTGGGTGGTATTTGGTTTGTTAGGTTGTTTTTTTTTTTTTTTGGATAAGGGGTTGGGTTTTGATTGGTGGGATTTTGCTTTTCGGTTGGTTGGTTGGTGTTTGGGATTTTGTTAGTGTGGTTGGCTTTTATTGGCTAGTTGGCTTGGTTGGTGTCTACTTGTCTGGTCTGATAATTTTTCAGGGTCGGATTATGATGAGATAGGTTTCCTTCCGACACATTTCAGGGTCGGATTAGAGCTATTGTGCTAAAGATGATAACATTAATATAACTTAAATTTAGTTATAAATTCATTTTCTTGTATTGATTTTAACTTAGTGATTTATGGAATCTATAATGTGAAATGATATCACATATATGTTGACTAACTTTAGTTGAGGTAGTTATAAATTTTGCAATGAAAAATATTATAGCATGAATATTTATTTTAGTTTCTTTATCTATAGGGGAAAAGCAAGGATTTTGTTTAGCCTCAAGCACAAATTGAAGGTTCACAAAATATCCTCACTACTTTTCATCTATGACTACTACTATTAATTGCTATTAAGAAAAAAAAAAAATTCTTACATTTTGATCTTAATTTGACATAGGGATTGAGGGATATTGTTGCATTCATAGATGCCAAAAACTTACTAAGAAAATACAAAGGCAAAACAATTGAGAAAGTAATGAAATTCCTATGGACATAAAGATATGACTATTTTGACCTAAAACTAATGACCTGAATAAATAAGTTTATTAAACAATACATACATCATTATGCGTGATCAATCATCATTCTTATCATGTATGAGCATATAGCTTGTCTTCGATAAAACGTCGTTAGTGTACACTAACGCTTATGCGCATGTAGGTTATCTTGCCTATTAGTAAATGTGCAATAATATATCCAAATATTATATTATTTTAAATACATTATAGTTAATACATATCACCTCACATATTAGTTTAGTTGTAAAAATATTGAGTTATGAGGAATTTTGAAAGAAACTCAATAGTATGAGTATATATCAAATTTATCTCTCCTCTTTATATGCCTAAACTCCACAAAACTCCCTAAATAATATTTTGAGCATCTTAAAATTCTTCAATTTCTTTTATATCACAGGTAAACAAAATCCAATAGCAACACAAAAGAGATTTATATATAATATCTGAACTTACCTAAATTGTATGCATGCATGCATGCACATGAACTTGAGACTTCTTTATTTAATAAATCTCTTCTTAGATTAGCAAATTAGGTGAATCATTACACAAGCCTCACATGTCAAGTCCTTGATGAAAAGAAATTAATTAAGAGTTTGTTTGCATGGGACAACTTTCTTACCGCTTTCTAAATCAATTTTTAAGTGCAAAAAAATTTTATACTAAAAAACTGATTTAAAATACAGTCAAGAAGTTGTACCTTCGTTTGGGATGACTTTTTTCTTGCTTCTTAAAACAGCTTTGTTTTATCTTTATAATAGAAACTTGCTTTAAGAAACAACAAAAAAGTCGTCCCAAACAAAGTCTAAATCTATCGTATTAATAATGATTCTTAGTTGTTGAGTATAAGTTGTTTATTCTATCATGCTAGAATATGCATGTAGGCCATTTTCAGTCATCATATGCGTGCATGGGTTAGCACATGGACAGCTTTGTTGAGAGATTTGAAATTCTTAAATCAAAGCGAGAAAAACTCCTTTGTATTTGTATATAAAAAACAAAGAAAACAGATTTTCTTTATATTTATATGGTCAACCGTAATTTTTCTGAGAGAATCGGCAACCTATCATGATCTTTGCTGACTTCTCATGGGATCTTTCCCTGACAAAGGTTATGGTCTCCTCATGAAGACTACATACAGTTTGCAATCTCTTTAGTGAAGACCATATATGGCTGAATAGAAACACAAGTCATTCACTCTCATCTCTCTCTCTCTCTCTCTCACCCTCTCTCTCTCTCTCTCTCTCTCTCTCTCTCTCTATATATATATATATATATTACTCAGAATTAATGACCGATTATATGATGATTATAAAAATATCATCAAATACGAAGCAAATTTTGAAGCTATTTTGGGACTTAAAATGCTCAAGTTTATTTATTCTGCACCTGTCCTTATATTATTCAGAAAGACCGATTTGATGAGATGATTCCCATAATACGAAGACCGCATAAATCTTGGTTTATATGACCGCTCAAAAATCATATAAAAACATTGTTGCCGGCTAGAATATACGCGGCGATAGAGTTATAATTCCACGTCTTAGTGTTGCACGGATATCTAGCTTCACACACAGAGAACACAATATTTTTTATGTGGAAAACCCGGAAAAGGGAAAAAACCACGGGGCCTAGCCTAGGTGAAAATGATTACACTAGAATTTGAGTAAAGTATAATGGTCTGACTCATCCTTGAAGACGACCATATTACAAATGTCAACTGAAAATTTTTGCAAAAGTCCAGCGTCACTCCAATGTCAGGTGGTGGTCCGGCAACACTCCGGTGTCAGGCGGTGGCTTGGCAGTAACACTTCAGCGTCAAGGGGTACTCCGGCTTTGGGTGGCACTTTGACGTCCTTTAATTAATGGTCTTATGGTGGTTCGACAAAACTCCGGCGTCCCTTGGTGGTCCGGCGGTGGTGCGGCAGAACTCCGACAGTGGTGTGGCAGAACTCCGCCGGTGGTCGAAGATGAGCTAGGCAGCTGGAGCTTTCTTCCTTCTCTTTCTTCTTCTCTCTTGGCTTCCTCCCCCCATTTCAAGAGGAAATAAGATTCTATTTATAGAATTCTCGAGTGGCATGGATTATAAATAAGTGGAAGATCAAGGATAAATTGGGAATGATTCGAATAGACGACCGATTTTGATTCCTACGATCATGTACTGTTCAATGGACCTTTGACTGTCTTAATGATATCATAATTTGATGATCTTGGGCTTGTTGGATTCATCTCATCGAGCCGCTCGATTCGATCATAAGCATGTCACGATTGAAGACCTTTTGGTAATCCAAATTGTGGTTTGATCCTTCCAAAAGTGCTTCGAGACTTTGATTTGGACTCATTTGGGCTCGGATTGGGTTGATTTTAGTGTCGTTGGGTTCATGTTTCCGAGACGCTCAATTCGACTATAAGTTTGCTAAAATCAGAATTCAGATTGTCTATGATTTAATTTTTGAAGTTTCCAACTTGATTTTGCCTCGAGATTCGTGCTTGATCGAGACTATTTTTTGGTGAAGTATCAAACATAATAAAAATTCAAAAAAATAATTTGATCAATTAACGAGTTGTTTGGTTGCTGAAAAAGGATTGTAGTGTAGAAATAATACTTTTGAGCGATTTGATGATTGCAAAAGGCTAGGAATGCATGAGATTATCTTTTTTTGTTTAGTTTAAAGTAAAATGAATATAATATAAAGTGCAAAAATGTAGTGGTCAGTGGCTGACATTGGTGATGGTGTGGCCGGTGGTAATTGATAAGTGGTGGATGGTCGACAGAGGTGGTGGCAGGTGGCAGCCGGCAGCGGGTGATGGCTGGTGACAATGGTGGCCTGCGGTGCGTGGCAGGTGGTGGTGATGGTTGTGGCAGTGGATAGTGGAGGTTGGAAATCAATGCGTGGCTTCCATAATTGCAATGAATTTCTAGTGTATTCCCAAATTGGAGGAATTTTAAATACATCAAAAATGAATTAGACGGTGAATTCCAAATGCACCAAAATTTTATACTGCATTTATTTTACTTCAAATCAAACGTCAATATTTTCAAAATCCTTGTGTTTGGAATATTTACACTTCCTTTGCAGGCAGCCAAATACACCCTAGTTATAATATGAATTTAGTAATTTTAGAGTCAAAATACCATGTCTTCTCATGATGATTAGTGGCTTTGGGAGGGTTTAAGATGGGGTGAAGAGATAAAGAGAAGCTTTGGGAACTCTCTAGTTATTATCACATGCATTGGAATGAGGTAACACACACTCTTCCTCTCAAATGCCTACTCTCGTAATTTCTTGGGTTGGACCGACAGTGACGCCAATTATGAATGAGAGAAGGCCAATAGAGCTTATTAAGGTTTCGTTTGGAACAACTTTCTAAAGTAACTTTTTCACATAAAAATTTTTTGAACTAAAAAAATGCTTTAGAAAGTGATAAGAAAGCTATTCCAAATTAAACCTAAGTAGCGTAAGCTATTGTAGCTAAAGCTATTGGGTGCCTCCACCCCTCACGTTAGGTGCTCTAATTAATGATGTTGGTCTCTATTAAGCATGATTGATGTGGAAAGGGCCGATGCCAAAGATTAATAACCTACTAGCATTTGAATTAAGTAATTTAGAAGGTTATGATTTCTTAGAGAAGCTTTGGAATGGAATGGTGCAGCCATTACCATGCAAAATTGACTCAGCCCTTCCCTATTGGACTTGGATTTGGATCAATTTAGGTCTACAAGTTTCAGGTTGGGTTCAATTAAGGTTTACAGCTAGCTATGTGGCAACCAATGTTCGCTACGTACACAATTGAGGTGGCAATTAAGTGAATTTTGGTGATTGCTCAAATATTTTAACTTGGGTTAACCTTGGATCAAGCCATCTTAGGTTTAGACAAGGCCAAGCAATTTAGAGTTAGTTGTGGTCTTAGGTTTTAAATTAAGGAGTCTAAGGTTCAATTAGGAATAATTAAGATATATTGAGCTCTTCAGAGTCTAGTAAGTCTATTGGATTAATTAGGGTCAAGTAACCTAGGATTAATTGAAAGGGCTACCTAAGTTAATTCAATATTTAATAAAATGCATTAAGTATAGTCTAGAGTAACTTAAGGGAGTTCTAAATTCAAATAGACGTGCCCTAATGTTTAATTTAAATAAATTTTAATGGTTGATGCTCAACTGGTCCAAATGGGTTAATTAAGCTAGGGTGAGAGAGTTTCTCTTAAGTTATAGTGCATGTTTTATGACTAAGGTGAGATCAATTTGAGTTTTAATTGACCTTAAGCTAAGTTGTGCATAATATAGGTTAGTTAGTTTGAGTTTGATATTATAGGTCAATTAAGCTATTTAGGCTATGATTCTTAATTATGAGTTAGCCTAACAATTGAAATAGTTTATGGAGGTCTAGTTTAAGAAATAAAGCTACATAAGCTTAATGGGTCAAGTATCATAAGAGATAAAAATAATTAATCTAGGCACATAGGATTAAGTCATTTACTCTAACGTTTCAAATATTCGTCGAGTACACATAATAACTTGTGCTCTATTAGAAGTTTTAGGGTTAGTTTGGGATCTACGAACCACTTAGGGTCTAGTAGGCTAAAGTTGAATTAATAAGTGCATTTATTCAAATAAAAGTTTGGTATGTTGTTTATCCACTTAAGGGAAACTTGGTTAGTGTCACATTGATTTGAAATCTGCTAAGGAGCTAGGTCAAGCTAAGTTAGTGCAAGAATAGTCCTAGTCTAAAAAATAAATCAATGC
Source organism: Dendrobium catenatum (assembly GCF_001605985.2). Lineage (NCBI taxonomy): Eukaryota > Viridiplantae > Streptophyta > Magnoliopsida > Asparagales > Orchidaceae > Dendrobium > Dendrobium catenatum. Next base: position 863,048 of record NW_021320036.1, on the reverse strand, counting down.
CATATTGAAAACAAATTTACTAGATCAATTACTTGTAACCCAACGATGTGGCCAGTTTATGAAAGTGCATGACGCAAAGGCCAATTTGCAATATAACACTTTTAGAGTTTATGGCTAGTCACTAACAAACTAATGGACCATGTCCAAGTAATAAGATATTTTTAACACTAAAAGTAGTTTCTCAAAGTGATAAAATCTAAGTTACTTTTTTTTTTCAAATTGGTTAATATCCCACATTAAGCTTTAATGACCAATTGTTAAGGCAATGGTGAGTTGCTAACAACCTTACATCTTGTTGTTAACTTATAGGATACTTAGTTTTTAGTGAGCTTAAATCACCTACAATTTAATTAATAAATATTTTGGGGTCTATTCTGGCCCCAACAAATATGGAAATATAGAAAAAGACTTTAGTCATATATCCCAAATATAAGGCTTCCTTCACTCCTATTTATATAATAACATATTCTCTCTTACTTTAGTGAAGTCCTATCAAAATTCTAATGTATTAGTAACTTAACAAAAAACCAAGCAAGAAGAAGGTAAAATAATATGTACATTTACAATACTAAAATGACTTCATTAAAAAAAAAATGAAAAGAGCTTATGAGGAAAGTTCTTCAGGCCTTTCTCTTGAATTGTTTTCTCTTTCTCTTTCTCTAATCAAGCTTATTTTGTACTTGTTAGTACGACTTTTACTTTTACCAATGAACAAATTTGAATTGAACAATATAACATATGTATATAATTAATTTATACATATTAAATAAATAATTAAATTATTATAAAAATTAGTGAAATTTGATCACAAGTAATCTTATATTATAGATCATAAGGAACTTTGTGGCATTTTATTTCAAGATCATTCTCCTCCTACTATGATAAAAATAGTTGCCCTAAAATATATTTTTTTATTGTTGGTGCTTATCTTATTGAAGTTTTATTTGGAATAGTTTTTAATCATTATTTTTTTATTATTTTAAATAAATTTTTGTGTTAAGAAACTATTTTAAAAAATAACAAGAAAATTTTTCAGATAAAATCTTAGACTTCATTTGAGATGATTTTTTTAGTGCTTATTAAAATAACTTTTTAAGTACAAAAATTTTAAAAATTTTCTAATTTTGAGGGTTTTTTTTTTTCAAGTGAAAATAGTATATTTGGGTGTCGTGCTTTACCCTCGTTACCTAATAATTCACCTGCGAGATCTAACCGGGTCGTAAACAGGTAAATAGTGGGTCCCACTTCCCACTTGCTCGGCGGCGACTCTTCGAACCTGGAATCCTGGATCCAATCTGCGATTCGGGTACATATATATGGCAACAAACCGAAACAAAGAAAATCCGGGAAACCCAAACAGCGGGACGAGGCGAATGGATTCATCAATGGCGTCTCCCTCAACTCCAGCCGAAAACCCTCAATCCACTTCGTCTTCTTCCTCCTCAAAGCCCAACCAACCTTTATCAGCTTCCAGAAGAAACCTGCTCTTCAACACCCCACCTCACCGCCTTCATCTTTCTTCCCCTTCTTCCTCCCCCTCTTCCCGCGTCATCTACAGTGATCGCTTCATTCCCAGCCGACTCGGCTCCAACTTTGCGCTTTTCGACATCGGCGGTGACGGAGGAAAAGAATCTAGCTCCAGCGCATACACGGCGGTTCTCCGAAGCGTCATCTTTGGATCAGATCACGGCGTTGTGCCGCCGGAGACTCCCGATCGGTGCTCATCTTCTCCTTCATCGGCATCTTCAACCTCATTTTCGACTCCGAGAAGGAATATTTTTAGGTTTAAGGCTGAGGTTCCTCGGTATTCTGCTTATTCTGCGGGGTTTGATGATGCCCTTCCTGGAGTTGTTCCAAGCCAGCCTAAGGCGAGCAGGAAGGTCTCGAAATCGCCTTACAAGGTTAGTGCGGATTTAGTGGTTGTTAATGGATCTGGGGATTTTTGTTGTTTTACGACATTATGGAGTTTGATTTGTGGGTTAGGTACTCGATGCTCCTGCATTGCAGGATGATTTCTACCTCAACCTAGTTGATTGGTCTTCCCACAATGTTTTGGCTGTGGGACTTGGCAATTGCGTTTATCTGTGGAATGCCTGCAGCAGTAAGGTAGCATGTTGTTCTGAATTCTCGCTTAACCTAGTGGATTGAGTTGCCGTCTGATCTGAAGGAGTTGGGGGAATATAAATCAGTTTTACTTTAAAGTTATATTTTGGCTATTTGCTTTTGATGTCACAAATTTGATTTACCTAAGGTATTGTTTACTTTCTTGTAAATTGAAATCATGTTTTGAAAAATGATGATTTTGTTTTCACTCATAAAAATGAAGTCCGAGAGAGTTTGTGGAGTTTAAAGTCGAATGTTGGTTTCTAATTGGATCCAACCAAATGAGGAAAGTAGCAAATTTCGCTGTTTTCTCTAACATTTTACAAAAAAAATGTGATCAAATGCACGTTTCAATTTACAATTATATATCTAATCCTTGTGAAAAAAAAAACTGCTCAGCACCGTGACTCACCTACCCACTCTATGAGAAACTGTTAATTTCTCCTCAGTCAAACAAAAAAGAAAAAAAAAAGTTTTTTTTACTGAAATTCTCCTCAACCAAACAAGTGGGAGTAAAGCAATTTTTTCAATTCCTTCATATTTTTTGTCAACATTTCCTTTTTATTTCATTTCTAATAATTTCATCAAATCATACAGAGCCTTAATGCCTTGCTGAATTTTTGCTTGATGTTATGCGAATGATAGGTTACGAAGCTATGTGACTTCGGTGTGGATGACAGTGTCTGTTCGGTGGGGTGGGCCCAACGAGGCACTCATTTGGCTGTTGGAACGAGTCTTGGGAAACTGCAGGTTAGTTCTCTGAAACTTCTGACTTGATTAGCGGATGGCGTTTAGGGCAAATGAAGTCACTCTATTATGATGATGCGTATCGATTTTTTAATATTGGATTGTAGACTGTGCATTGGATCTTGTATAACTGTTCCACGCACACTCCTATAGTTTAATTCCCAAATAACCATTTATGTGGCTTCTAAGTCATTGATTGAAGTATTGCATGCATCATTAATCCAAATATTTATGGAATTACCCGTAATATCAAACTTGTAAAGTGGATCAATTTATTATAACGGCATCTGTTATTTTTTGTCCTGCTTCATCTTAATTGTTATTTGAAAAATAGGATCATGATACTTTTTGTCAAAATGATGAAGTGATCCCAGTATGATGGCATTTTGCTTTTAGAGCGTCTCCAGCCATACTGCAAATGCGCGTTTGCAGTTCCGCCATCCTCCCAACCGAACGTCAGTTTCGCCGGCATTCATATGCGGATGAACAGTGCGACGCCAATATTGTTCATCCGCCATTTTTTTAATATATAATTGATTTTTAATTTTAAATGTTTAAATATAAATTTATATTATAAATAATAAGAAAAAGAATATGCTAGGAATATTCTTTTTTTATGTTAGAAAATGAAGTTCGATTGGAGTCAAGTTACTGCATTTTGGAGTGAAAAATGAGTTTTTCGGTTGGAGATGCCCTTAGGGGTCCGTGGAGCCTTAAAATTTTCATGTTTGTTAAGGAGATGAATTGGATGTTTTAGATGCCATATCAATGGCATGAAGTTCTTCTAAACAATTCATAACAATTTGTTGCTGTTTTTGTCATAAAGATTCAATATTATATCCTATATAATTTATGAAATTTCCTGCCATTCTTGAAGGATGGGAAGTTGAGTTTTAAGGTTCTAAATTGCTACCACGGGGTTGGCTGAGAAATTAAACTGAATCCATCAATGCTGGTGTAGGCTTTTTTCAGAATAACAAGGCTCGCATTTATGCTTTACATTCAACTAGCTGGCCTACATTGTGATTTTTTATTGTATGAAATCATTTTTTTCTCAATTGTGCATCTTATATATGCTTATTTTTATAAAACTATTTATTAATGTTGAAATCATCTTTACTGTATATCATATTACTTTTAGTTAGACTATTTCTTCTACGATGCCTTTGTTATTGCTCAGTGGCTGCAGTACTTTTTTTTGTTGAATTTTGGAATATTTTAAGATAAATACAAACAATGAATACTATTGGCATAGATATGGGATGCCTCACGCTGTCGGAGGATAAGAACTATGGAGGGTCATCGTCTTCGCGTTGGAGCTCTAGCATGGAGTTCCTCTGTGTTATCTTCAGGAAGCCGCGATAAGAGCATTCTTCAGCGTGATATTCGGACACAGGATGATTTTGTTAGCAAGTTAACAGGACATAAATCAGAGGTAATGAAAGCTGCTTAGTCCTTGTTCATATGTTTTTTAAATAGTTTTGCTTGTTTATTTGTTATGATTTTTTATGAAGTGACATGATTCCAGTAATATTTTGTTATCTTTCTTCCAAACCATGGCATGTCATGCCGATATTTTATTGAATAAATTAAAGAAAGAGCTGTAACTTCCTCTGTAATTTTTGCCATTGGAGTTTTTTGTTTTCTTAGGAGCTGCTTTTGTTGTGAAGGTTTGTGGGCTAAAGTGGTCTTATGATAATCGACAGCTGGCATCTGGTGGAAATGATAATAGGGTGAGTTCCTCTCATTCTCATTTACTCATTTAAACACTTCCTTGGAGCACTACATCTTTATTTATTTTATATCATCAAATCTGGCTTTTCTTTCAGCTTTTTGTTTGGAACCAGCATTCAAACCAGCCTGTACTCAAGTATTGCGAACATAAAGCAGCAGTCAAAGCTATTGCATGGTCTCCACATGTCCATGGTCTTCTAGCATCCGGAGGAGGAACCGCAGATAGATGCATTCGGTTTTGGAATACCACAGCCAACTCTAACCTGAACTGCATTGATACAGGAAGTCAGGTAGCTAGTTATGTTTTCAATTAATTAAACGGAAAATTGAAATATTTTTAGTATTTTTAAATGATTATCTTCAGTCCCAGTGAGAGTTCTGGATTCCACTAGTAGCATCCGGTAGTTGAAATAGCAAAAGTTTTAAAAATTGAGGAATTCTACCCAACTAACTTTACAATTGCTTCAAACATGTCTTTAATATATCGTGGTTTGGTTTTCTGATGTATTTTGTATTTTATACGTATTGTAAAATTTATTGTGCTTGTACAACATGCCATTTGTTGGCTCTTCATATTCTGTTGCATCAAATAATCTTCCCAAATTTGTTTGATTTAGATTTTTCTAATGCCTAATTTATTAATAATAAAATTACTTTGAAAGTGTTTATACCTAGATCTATCTCGTATGACCTTCATTCTTTTTCATTGTACTCCTTAGCCAATTAGAATTTCTAAATTGCTAACATCACCAATTATTTAACTCTATTGCTTGAATTGCAATCTCCAATCAGATACTAACTTCATCCCCATGTTCTTTACTTGCATAAGTTTTCTCATATATTCATTTCATTTAAAAATAGATATACACTAGATGTTCCATGCTGTTGCATTGTCATTTTCAACTTTGTTCTATTTATTTATTTATTTTATTTTTTTAATTTTGACTATTCATGCTTGTTTCTTATGAATTTGATTCCCTTTAATTTATAGTTTATTTGTTTGGTAGTCTCCTCGCACGTGTCCTTTTCAAGAAAACTATTTGCCTCTTTATATAAAGCTTATTTTTATTAAGTTTTATGTCTTATTCAGTCTTCTTCCTAACCTTATGAAATGTAAAAGATGCGACAATGCTGTTTCTATAAAAAGTCTGAGATGACTCCACAAAGGACAATAAAACAGAGAATCTTTCTCTTTTTGCGATATTGTTTTTCATTTATATCTTATTTTGAGAGAGAAATGATAAATCCCATTTAATATTGCTAGTAAAAGAATTCCTTCCAAAATATTAATGTGGCTGTTACCAAAATTAACATAAAAAGCTTTAGAGTAATCCCTGGATTTATTTCTAAGGGCACAATAATCCTTTTGTGTGGGAGAATTTCTTCTTGGCACAGACTAAACATCAGCATGCACCTAATAATCCTCTTGATGTGGCTCTTACATCAACTTAATAATACAAGCATGAGATGGGCACCTGGAAACTTTTTTTTGAGGGTAATCCTTTGAATTTATCTCCTATCAGCAAGAAATTAGAGTATTTTGAAGAGCATGATGAGAAAAGATTGCTTCTCTTTAAAGTTATCATGCTTCTAAAATTACAAGCGTAGCACAACAATAAATGAAAGATCATAGCATGCAAGACTAGAACAAAGTTTTTTACCTTGTGCCGGTGGTCCTTACTGGGCTTAAATGTCAAAGGAAATCTTATCACTAATAAGCCATTTAAAACATATACTAGTAAAGCTAGAAAAAGGTTAAACAAATGGATGATTCTTAGCGAGAGAATCTCGTACCTCCTTAACATAACATTCTGGAAATATAAATAAACAAAAGAGTTAGTCAATGAGTTTAGGAAGTGATGCAGATCCAAATTTGTACTCTTGAAAGCATGCTTTAATAGTTGACTTAGTGCCTTTAGAATTCCTGAGCTTAAATCAACTCAAATTCTTGTTTGGCAACTAGAAGGTGATTTAGCACTTGGTTTGCAATTCCTAGGTGGTTTTGACCTTCTCAAGGCATTAATCTATCATTAGACGATGGTTATTTAACTAGATTATACAAAAACAAAAAATATTATTTAGGGCAGGTTTTATTTGACTAAATCCTTATAAATTTAGGTCTAAAATTTGAATTGTTTTTTTCCCCTTAATAGATGCTGATCTGTTTGACTCTCAAATTCTATAAAAAAATATGAGGGTTGTGATGCACCTATGCAGTTAGGTGGCTCAACAAATGTAGGACTTGTGTGTGGTTGTCGAAGAATGCTGAAAAGTGCAGGTGGTTTAGCTTTTCTCTTTCGAAGTTGACTAGTTGAAGGCAAGTATTTTTTCTATCGAGGTGGCCAGAGTTGCAGTTGTGAAGTCACTACTGGTAATTCCTAATGGGAGTCTGAGGACTATTAAAGTCGCTTGGGTGGAGTACTCAAGAACAACAATAACATCGAGCAAGTGGTTGATGAGCTTGTCGGTGGTCATCTATAATGAAGGATCGACTGCATATTATAATCACATACATAAATGATGAATGAGAAGCAAGTGTTTTAGCTCTTCTCATCATCGTGGTGATCATACAATGAATAATCCTTAATAAGGATAGTTAGCACATCATAATCACATGTTCTAGATAGCTGGGTTATCATGTAAGTGTTCTGATCACGTCTAGACATTTGGATTTGATGAATGATAGATAGGCTACATCCACTTAGTCATTCATCCCTCATATTGTTTAGCATGAGTTTGCATTTCTAAGTTGTGTGAGCCAACACTTTGGGCAGCTAAGAAAATATTTTACTTACCAAGTTTTTTATAAAAATATATACTTTGAAGGTATTAATTAATTTCTCCAACCCAATGCCAGAGATATCACTTCAATTAAGAAAGAATATTGTCAATATGTATCGCAAGGATCATTGTCACAAAGAATGAGTAATAGGTGAAGATAGAGTGATCAGTTGTGCTACTTTATAAGCTGACTTCAAGTAGGACCTTGCAAAGTTTATTAAAATAGACATGAGACTTTCTTTCAATCCATACAATCTTTTCATAGTTTAGAAATGTTTTTCTTCCTCTCAGCAACATGCTTGAGAGGTTGCTCCATTTGACTTTAGCGAGATTGCTAAAAAGAAAGTCATTGCTCACATTCATTTAGAATAAAGATATGGGCTCCGAAAATTCGGCCCCGGCCTCCGCTCGCTTTTCTTATAAGTCATTGCTCACATTCATTTAGAATAAAGAACACGCTTGATTAATGATGATGAAGAGGAGGTAAACTTATATTAACCAATCCATTAGGAAAATGATTTCAAAATAATCAAATTTATGAATTTGTATTTATCCTTTGACCACCAAGAAAGCTTTATAATGATAAATAATACCATTTGGATGAAACTTGATCATGAATCCACTAATAAGAAATAGGTCTCACACTAGTGGGTGATGAAATTAGATCTTAGGTGATAATCAGGAGATCCCCCATTTCAATATCTATTACATATTTTCAGTTAAGATGAGTAGTGGTATTAATAAGGACTATGAATGATCCAATTTCGAGCAAATTCAAGGTCGGCTTGAAATCGGCCCCGCCCTATGACTTGGAGCTAAGGTCGAAATTGAATTGTGGCCTGATTCATTCAATTTTGAGTTGACTCAAACCAGAAGTGAATCTGTCAATTCAATTCATTTTTAATTTTGAGTTATCTCGAATGGAGTTGTTCGATCTAATTTGACTTGAAATTGGAATGAGTTGGCTTGTTTGATTGAGCCTGCTTGAAATTAATTGCTAAAAACTAAAAGAATTGTTTAGCCTTTTGATTTCAAACTTAGGATAATTCAAACAATTGAATGGTCTTAATTGCCACATGGTATACCACTCGAGCAAACGACTCTTTCATTTAGAATTTTACAGAAATATATTATATAAAAATAAAAAGTAAATTTTATAAATAAATAAAATTTTTTTATTCGAAATTGAACTTATTTGAGTTGATCCATCTACATCTTGAAATCAAATCAAGCAAACAAATTGGCTTATAGCTTGGCTCATTTGGCTTGATTCGAGCCAAAAATTGACTCAATATTTGAACAAACTTTGATCTTCGAGCTAAAAGCTTATTAGCCCTAGTTTCAGTTGACTTGCTCAACCCTGACTCAAATAATCTAGATTTGGGTTGATCCATAGTTCGGGTTTAAAATGTCGACTAGTTTAATATTCAAGTTGAGTCAGGTTGACCTGAAAATCCAAAATCATCTTGAGAATAACCTCTTTATTTTTTCAGGTCTAAAATACATCACCTTTTTTACTAAATAACAACTCCTTCACCTCAATTGGTCAAATTCCAGTTAATTGGATTTTGTTGACATAGAAAATTTGTATGAACCATATGATAAATGGGTCACATGCGTGGTGTTCTTGTCAAGGTAGTTTGTGTTGAGTTGGGTTTGGGGCAATTAGGGTCAAGCAATTTCATGTTTGGTCAAATTCAGTTTAGAAGTGAACTTGATTCATTAACCTGAATTAACACCTTTAGGATCGAGCAATGCTTCTTGATACGCCCTAGGAACGAAAGTAATAGATAAAGATAAGGCAAAGCTATGAAACAAGGAGGATAATGATTGAGGTAAAAAAAAAAATCTGGTGTGTGTATTGTGTCATATAGCTTTCAGAAGTGTAATTGAGAAATGAAGATCAGAGGCTATAGATGATTGAATGGTTGGGCGTTTATCAAAGAGAGCTATTGTGGTTAATGAGAATAAACATGTAGTGGAGTAGGAGCAAGAGGTGGAAGATGATAACTTAAAACTCATTTTGTAGTGAAAGAGAGAGAAGGATAGTGATAGGATTTTCACAAAATGTAATATTTGTGGAGATATGAAAAGTAGTTGTTAGAGGGGCCAAAATAATGATAACCTTTTGAGCATGGTAAAAACCTAGGTAGATTCGTTTAATAGCATAGTGAGAGTTCATCCCTTCCAGAATAAAAGAGTGGATGAAATAAATGACCAAAACTTTAATAGCTCAAATAAAAAAATTCTAGATAAAAAGAGTAAGAGGCTAAACTTAGACTTGTGAAGGACATGGTTGCTTAAGTAATAGATTATTAAAATGACATCTCCTTAGAACTCTCATTGAATGCTCATGTGAAACATGAAAGTACCGGCCATATCATGGTTTAAAATTGCACAATTAAGTATTGAGGCATTTTTTGTTCGTGAGGCGAGGTGTAAGCCTCAAGGCGTTTTGAGACATAAGCCTCAAAATAAAAAAAATTATGTAAAGTAAAAAATAAAGGTTAAAAATGATTTTTTATATAATAAAAAATATATAGATTAAAAGATGACATGTTAACTTTCTATTGAACTATGAAGTAATAAATTGATATACATATGAAATAAGAAATGGTGCAAGATGTAAAGTTACAACTGATAAATTACATGAAAAAGAATTGAAATCTAAATATTACAAGAACAAAACAATATTAAATATAGGAATTGCATAAAAGTATCATATAACATCAAGTTAAACTCTAAATTCCTTCTTTCTCAATTCACTACTCATCCATATTTAATTCATAAAGAAAGTTGAAATAGTTGGTGAAAACTTAGAAATTATATGCACTGTCATCACTAAAGGGTTCTTTATTTGAGTTGTTGTCATAATAAATTGTTCTCTCTCCTGCCTCATCCTGTGGAGTCCAATGGCTTCCAACATACTTCTTCATCATCTATTTCAATTATCTCCCTATTTATAAATTTTTTTCATCAACATAATGATGGGATTAATATTCCAAAATTTTTAGAGGAGGTGGTGGTGGTGAGCACCTTTCAAGTGATCCCTAGTGGCAGCTACGACGGTGGTGGCTGCGGAGAAAATGAAGAGTGGATGTCAAGGCAGTCGAGAGAAAGTTGTTGCGGCTTGGGGGTTCATGAAGGCGTGATTTGTTCAGGGTTTTAGTTTTGCATTTAGATAAGTTTTAATAAAGAAATATATAAATTGGGTGAGGCGTAAGCCTCATGTCAGCGAGCCTCAAGGTGGGCCTCGTAAATAAAGTTTGAGGCATAAGCCTCGAAGCTTTTGTCACTTGAATTGCACTGAGACGAGCCTCATATTGCGCAATTTTAGACAATGGACAAGATCGGGATATTAGTTATTACTTTCAATTACATCATTTTGTTGGGATGCATAAGTCTAAGATGATTGATGTATATTATAATTTTCAAAACTAATTGAACAAAAATTGGATTATAGGAGAATTATTGGAACTATGAAATTCAAGAGAAGTAAAAAATTGAACATTTATTTTTTTAAATAAAATTGTTTGAAGATATCAAAAGACTTTATACTTTATAACGAGTATACCGAAAGAACTCTAGTGTGGTTGCCAATGAAATAAAAAGTAAAGAAACCCCAAATTTATTAAGATAGGATTTACACATACATTTGAATGTACAAAATCAAAGAGAGTCTGCCTATAAGGATGATTTTGAAATTAGAGAAGAGACATGATGGTGTTTAATATACTTGTATTCTTTACACTCATACATAAATATAGAGGGAAGATGATTGAACCCTTAATGATGGTGAGGAAGAGGATGATTGAGAAAATATGGCATTGGTAAGTAGAGAGTAGCGGATGTAGCATCAAAGAAATAGTATATAGATCCAACTTCAACATCTACACCAATTATCATTTTCATATCGAGATTAAGCAAAACACATAAAGAGGGAGAAAAAAGTTACAGAGAAGTTATGTGATTTGATAAGATATCCATAAAATACTAAGTTAATAAGAATGTGATATGATTGGAGGGGGCGACCAGCCAAGCCATCTAGTCCAGCATGGATCGAACCAGCCATCCGGCTGGGCAGAACCTGGAGCATAAAACAAGGAAAATTTGCCACCCCCCTCCCCTTGTGGGGGCTAGCAAAGCTATGATTCATTATGTTAGGAGGAATAAGGAGAAAAGTATTTAGTGAAAGATTCCAATTTGAATTAATATTACTTAGGGATGTTTCCTAAAATATGTTTAATTTTTTAGGGATGTTTCCTAAAATATGTTTAAAATTTTTAGGAATGTTTCCTATCCAGCATGGATCGAACCAGCCATCCGGCTGGGCAGAACCTGGAGCATAAAACAAGGAAAATTTGCCACCCCCCCCCCCTTGTGGGGGCTAGCAAAGCTATGATTCATTATGTTAGGAGGAATAAGGAGAAAAGTATTTAGTGAAAGATTCCAATTTGAATTAATATTACTTAGGGATGTTTCCTAAAATATGTTTAATTTTTTAGGAATGTTTCCTAAATTATGTTTAATTATTTAGGAAAGTTTTCTAAATCATGTTTAATTATTTAGGAAGATTTTCTAAATCATGTTTAATTATTTAGGAATATTTCCTAAATCATGTTTAATTGTTTATGAAGGTTTCCGAAATTATGTTTAATTGTTTAAAGCTATTTAAGGGGGAGTTGTCTAAGGCTTAGGGTATGACATTGCTGAGTTTATTTTCCTAAGATTTGTTGTGAGTTCCTAGTAGAATCTAGGGGTTGTGGGAGAGTTGATCTGCTTCTTGAATAGTAGATTAATTATATCTTGCTTTATTATTGAAGGAGAAATAAGAGAATCAACCCTATCTTTGTGTTCCTATGATGTTCTTCTCTTTTTTTTTTGTTGTTTTTTACTTTCAAGACGCATCAAATTGGTATCAGAGTGAGGTTTTGGAGAGATGGCATCAAAGAAGGTGGATGCGTTAGAAGGCAAAGGGGAGCAAATCAAATCCTGGATGTAGGACAACCATCGAAGGGAAGTTTTCCACCATGGATGAAAAGCTCTCTCATCCATAAAGATCTTCTTTGAAAACTTGGAAGATATGATGAAGAAAATGATCGAGATGCACTCAAAAGCTTCACCGGCGATTCTTATGACTGATCCAAAGGGAAAGAAAATTATGGAGGAGATGATGAGAAATCTCATGGAGATGCGATCCAAAACCCATCAATGGTTCCAATTGCTAACCCTAATCAAGATTTGATCGGGATTCCCTTGGCCAAATCTAAGGGAAAGGAGATCGGATGGAAGAAGTTCGATAAGGAGAGTTTCTTTCATCAAGAGCAACCTCTTAAGGCTCTGATAAGGTGCGAATCAGGGTTTCTGGATGGGGACAACTAGGAGGGAATTTTGTAATGGAGGTGGTTTGACAATTAATCAGAGAGAATTTCATGCTTCTTAAATACATTACATCATATCCCTAAACATAAAGGGATGACTTCAAGCTTACAAAGATGATCCAAAGTCCAGATCAATTGTGAATTGGATCAAGGGTAGAAATATAATAGATAATGCAAAAAATAATTCCTATGAATATGATGTACATTCTCCAAGAATTGGCACTTTTACTTCTTAAAAAGAATAAAAGGATTGATGTTATATATCGTCTACTCTCATTGTTTGCCTGTTGATGAAGGAAAGAGTTTCATGCTTATGAGCTTCTTTTTTTTTTCAAGGAAAAAGATTGGTAGACATTATTTGTTTGAAAGAAACCAATTAAGATGGTGGTGGATAGATCCTCATGATCTTGTATCATCTCAGAAATGAGAAGATTCACCTTGACCAATTTAAGTTGATAGATAAATTGTCATGACTTTTCCTGCTTTTTCTTTGTGAATGACATCTTCATTATTGGTAGAGAGGCCTCATCCTTGCTAACTTTATTGCATTCATTATACATATTCTTTAGTTGCACGCATCGATTAAAAAGGCGTTCAAGGCGGACGCCTCGAGGCGCGCCTCGAATCGAGGCGGAGGTCGGGCGAACTGAGGCTTAAGCCTCGAACGTCCGGGCGAGGCTTACGCCTTTTTCCACGGAGGCGTATGCCTCAATACGTGAGGCGCATCGAGGCAGCGCCTCAAAAGGGAGAAAGTTACCTTCAAAGCCAGCGAGCCAACGAGCTCCCGTTATTTCTTCTTATCAAAATGTCGTAACTTATGATCCTACAGGAAGGGAAAGTCGTCGAAGGAGCGCAGTCGAACAACCACAAAGGAGCCAAAGAAGCAACCCGTGTAATCTCTACACCTCCTATGAAGCAACAAAGTCGAAAAACAAGGACGAAAAGAGAAGATGAAAGGCAAACCCTAGACGCAGCTAAGTTATTATTGATTAACTTAATTAATATAATTTAAATATTAATAATTAAGCAAATTAATTAAATACTTAATAGTATAATTAGTGCATAAATTAATTGACTAATTAGTAATATAATTATTAATTAAATATTAATATAATTAGCCTAGTTAATATAAATTAAAATATATATTATTAAATATATAATTAATAGTATTAATAATAATTATTGAGTAGCTTGTACCGCTCAGTACATGCTCGGTACCGAGCCAGTATCGCTCGGTACTGAGCGGTACATGCTCGGTACCGAGCGGTACATGCTCGGCACTGTTAATTACTTTATTTTTATCATTTTTTAGGCTTATGCCTCGATCCGCCTCGAGGCTTACGCCTCGCCTCGCTTAGCCAAAACGCCTCGATTCCCGATTTCGCCTTTTAAAACGTTGGTTGCACGGTCTCATGATTAATTGATAGAACAGTCTCATATATTTTCAGCCATCATTCAGGATCTTAGATCTCTCACCAAGGCCCCCGACATTTCACTTTAGTTGTCTTGGGCTCTTTCTTTTTGTGGGACTTATATCCGGTGCTTTGTGAGCCTCTTCTGGATCTGATTTACAATTTTTTTATGGAAGTTTAAGCTTTATCCAAGGCCTTCTTTCATTATTATTTCACGTGCTCCCGAAAATGTTTTGGTAGAAATTTCTCTGGTTTAAGATGTCCATTTTTTGCTATGCTTTGTTCATGACGTATCTTGGATACCTACGTTCTTACAGCGTTAATCATAAGCCAATTTTTTGAAATGAAATTCCTTGTGAAAGTTAAAAATTTGTGATTTTCTTACGACTAAGGATCATGTTTATGCAGGTATGCAACCTTGTATGGTCAAAGAATGTAAATGAGATTGTGAGCACCCATGGGTATTCCCAGAATCAAATAATAATTTGGCGGTACCCAACCATGTCAAAGGTGCTGAAAATCCAACCGAGAAGCGAATTATTGATGAATCTTAAAAAAATTTTAATCTCACTCACATGCATCTCCTTTGCAGGTTGCCACCCTCACCGGTCATACATTTAGAGTGTTATATCTGGCAATATCACCTGATGGACAGGTTAAACTTATTCGCTTCTGTTTTTGGGTGCATGACTACTTGCTTCTTTTTTTTTGTCCTTTACTTGAATGTTTGCTTTTGCAGACAATTGTCACTGGTGCAGGAGATGAGACGCTAAGATTTTGGAATGTGTTTCCATCGCCTAAATATCAGGTTTTTGGCGTTCAAACCTTAATGAAATAATTTGTTGTGATGCTAATATTCTAAGCCTTGGTAATCTTAAACAGTTTTAAGCTCCACAAAACCATTATATAGATTTCATTCTATATCATTTGATGACTCGGATTCTATCCTTTTTGTTAGTCAGCTATTTGTTTGTTTCTATTATGAATTGCTAAATAAGAAAGCCTGATGTGTGGTAACACTAATTTTGATTGCAGAACACTGAGAGCCAGATTGGTGCCTTCTCTCTTGGTAGAACCCATATTCGGTGACCAATTGGAGTAATCTGAACTATTGAAACTGCTATAAGATGCAGGTTTTACTTTAGTTGGCTGGGTGTTCTAGCACTATTCAGGTCAAGTCTACTGTCATTGATTTTCTGCCTGACCTCCAACTAATGCATTCCCACAGCTAGCCTTATTTATCCCAGATTCCAAGTTTTGCGAAGCATTGCTTAGCTGTCGACAAGTGTAAATATACGCTTATGGGAACGGTTTGCAGGTAGTTATACTTCTGCATTATTTAAGAGATTAAATTATATTCTCCCACACTTTAGTGTCATAGTCATCGCAACGCAGAAATGCAATGTTACTCTCGCAAATCCTTTTGATAATCAATTTTGTTGTTTATGTTCATTTGTACATTTATTATGCAATCCATATTTCGCTTGAATGTTGACATAACCACAAGAACGATTGAGTATTGATACACATATACCAAGAACAATTCCAACCCCTACTCGCAAACACGCCCACCAAAAATACCTGCATAAACAAAAAAAAGGCCTTTCAACGTGCATGTCATAGTTCTTGTCGTAACTCCTTGAGTAGAAGACTTTGATTTGATAATTACCATGAGAGGACGATAGTACTCACTGTTTGGCTGGTTCATATACCACTTTATGTTAGACAAATAAAAACTAGTTACTGGTACTGTTGACGCAAACAGAGCTAGAGTCAAATAAGTCCAATATTACATAGTTAAATGAAAGCTACTTTAGTCTTTTGCCGAGTCTATATATTAATTGTTATTGAAAAGTCCTGCTAAATCCTCTCCAATGGGAGTGAATCAATAAAGCATCATCTAAAAGGAATTGCCTCAGTATACTAGCTCATCAGACATTAAACACATGATGCAGAACCTTAGACCTAACATTTATTTATTAGCATATTTCCAAGATAACTAGGTGGTGGGTTGGCACCAGCTGGAGGATAGCCATATGGTGGCGGATACAGCTGCTTATAAACCATCGGTGGCAATCCATGAGCTGGTGGTGGTGGCGGCGGCAGCCCATAGCCAGGTTAAGCAGGATAGCCAGCCGTTGATGGCAGAGGCTGATCAATTTGAGACATCTGCTGAATGTGGAAGAACCATCGTTGACAGCCCAATCTTTCCATTTCTCGTCCATTTCAATCTTGTGCTGTGTCTTGCACTTATGGAGCAACCAAAACATAAATAAAGTTTGATATGAAGTATATTGATGTCTTATCAATTTTTTTTATTAATAAATTATATATATATATATATATAAAGAGAGAGAGAGAGAGAGAAGTGAATAGAGGGAGAGAGATGAGGTGAGACAGTGAGAAAGATTGAGAGAGAGAGAGAGCTTGAAAGTGAGGTATGTATATTTTTATTTGATACTATGGTGTGTGTGAGAGAGTTTTCTTATGATTTGAATCAATTTTAAAGTTAGTGTTTTCTTATGCTTGTCTGCATGTGTACACAGACCCTACAGAATGAGGAAAGAAAATATGGTTTAGATATCCTTGAAGGCTAAAGAAACTGATTTTGATTGATTGGATCGTATTCTTACGTCCATTAAACAAATTCAGAAAGAAAATTAAGTATCTGAGAAGCACCTGGATTTCATCAATTCCGGAAATCATGGCTATGCAGGAAAATAAGCATGCTACTTGCTGAAGGCAGAGCATGAATCCCTGAGTGTAGAAACCATAATTAAGGGAGAGAACTCAGAGTAGGGTTGTCAAACAAGGAGGAAACATCAAAGGCATAAAACGATGCAGTTATCAGATTGAGTTGTCCGTATATTGATTTCATATTGAAGCAAAAATCGTGTAGAGGCAACAAAGTTGCCAAAGCAGCAAAAGGCCTGTGAGACAAATTTCAATTAATCAGAAGTGACCTTCTTGGCTACCATACTTATATGTTTAAATTCGGTGGATAATGATTGCAAGCATGAAATATTCATATAAATTCATTGCAACATCATCCAAATATTAATATTGTATTGCATTTTTTTTAAGTATGGAAGGCCGGCCAAATACATTGGTCACACCATATTTCCTATTTTCCAAACTTTCTCACTGGAAAATCTTGGTCTAGACATGTTAGCTAATAAATGGTTTAAACTCTCTTGTATTGCTGCAGCATTAATAAATTGAAAGGAATATGTGCTCTGTCTACTTATTAGCGATTTGAATCTTGTGTGTAAAATCCTATAAGTAAAAAGAAGTTAAATTCTTAAACATCTAAATTCTTTTTGATTTAATAGTTAGAATTTCATTAAGAAATTCTATAGTTAAGTGTGTTCATCTCGGAGAAATTCTGGGATGGGTAATATCCTAAGAAGTTACATCAATAGGATAAAATCGTGAGACTCTTAAGCCAATGTGGACAATATCTTAATAATTAAAGAGTTTGAGCTGTTTCATTGTGCAACTGCTATGTTCTCGTCCAGTTTGCCCTTGTATTGAGCCATGAAAAGCTTTTAGTGCTAAATATGTTGACTTGATAAATAGTTTCCAAGCTCAGTACATAGACAAAACCTCATAGATGAACAATATAATATAAAATGATTTCTATTCAAAACCATAATCTGTAAATTAATCTGACTCATAGAAGAACAATATAATTAATTTAGCTTAATAAAATGATTCAGGTTACCTCAGTGGCAGTGCAGAGAAAAAACTGTTGGCAATTTTCCTCTCCATGGTTGCCACTACATGGAATATAACCACCACAGCAATCGTATCTGAAGAAAAGTAAATCATAAAAAAATCTGCTAGGCACATAAAAAAAAATATATATTCAGATATGGAGCGCAGCCTCAGTATGGTTACAATGATGATAATTTCAAATACAAGTGAAACGAATAAGATAGTTTAATATTTAGCCGCTTTGAAGTACAATAAAAATGAGTAGGTGGAATTCTTCTTTAATGTCCACCAACCCCCTTCTTTTTTTTTGTTTCCAAATTTGCTCTCTTATATTCATAAATATAGGCTGATATGCATTATAATATTGAGCTTTTCCCATTTGAATTTGCCATTGACAGTAACTCTGTTTTGGTTGATTGCTTCGTTCTACTATTTCAAAGTTATTTTCTTAGCGATCAATCCTTCTATGCTTTCTATTAAAACAATCTCTTTGTTACAGCCACTATTACGTTGCACAATGAATATTTTCATTACATACTTCATTGGGTTTTTACCCTTCCCTACTTTCTATTGTTTGCTGTTCAGATTTTTGGTGTCGCCATTCCTTTTTTACCTTTTGCTTCCTCTCTCTATTCATTTTAAATCTGCATTCATATTATTTCTTAGAATTTCTATGATAGAGATCATTTTTTTTTCATCTACTAAGGCTGTGCGTGGGGAGCAATTATTAGGTCTTTTCACTGGATGCAGAGGAAGGTTCGGTTTTAGGCAAAAATAGGTCAAAAAGTGCAAATACCGAGTTTTTCAAAAAACTTGGTATTTTTTCAAAAAACTCGGTATTTGCACTTTTTTAGGCAAAACCGAACCTTCCTCTAGGTCCTTGCACCGGACCAAATAAAAATCCGTGCGTGGGACAGCTTTCTCATTACTTTCTGAAGTAGCTTTATAGTGTAAATATTTTTGAATTATTTGATTGAGTATACTGTATATATAAGAGATTACTTATATTTTTGTTGGATTTGAAGTAAGAAAATACAAAATAAAATTGCAGTATATCTAGAATAATAATTGATCAATGGTAATGGATGATGAAGATGGTGACAACGAACGGTAGATGCTGGTAGCTAGCAATCTAGGATGTGCGACTGGCAGCAATGGCGGTCGACAGTGGGTGTGAATGGTGGCAGTGGCCAAAGGCTATAGGTGGTGGTGGTGGAAACAAGTTTTGGTAGCGACATTGACAATGGATAGCACTATACGATAGTTGACTTTCATAACTTTTACCTATATCGTCTATTTGAAATTCATTGAAAATAGATGAATTCTAAATACATTCAAAATGAAATAGAGATTGATTTCCAATGCACCTAAAAGACTTTGCATTTGAATTTCATCCCATCTAAACATCTTAATTCTCAAAACCCCTAAATTTACTTTACTCTGTGCTCAAAACACACACAAGTCAAAAGCTTCATACACATCTTTTTTTTTTTTTTAATATTTATAATCATTACCTTTTTTATTTATATAATTTCTAATTTCCATAAATATTAAAATTTTGCATGGATGAGGATAGCCACACTCTCAACACATGGCAATGAAGAGGGTTACATGTCCATGATGTAGATCCCACATTGGGTATTAAAAATTTGATCCAAGACTATGGAAATTAAACTACACAAGAAGATATACTGTAGAGGCTGGTTTAATAAACCAATGGGGACTAGAAAATCAATACAACTGTTGGCAAATAGTTCAGTAGAATCAAATCAAATATTTAGATATTGTTCTCATAGGCCACATCATCACAATCATATTAGACATTTAAGTAAAACAAGTAAAAGAAGAAGTTTTCATATCATCAAATTGCTAATTTGGTTCATTACATACTTAGATTTGGCTCGAAAAAGTTGGTCTTGACGAGTCTAATAATAAGAAAGTTAAAAAAAAAAACTTAGGAAAATAAGATAAGAATGAATCAATCAAAGCCTGATTTTTATTAGGAACTTAAGTAAAGGGTAGATTTTTATAGAGATTTTTCGAAGAAAGTTTAAAAAGAAGAGTTTTTTTTTTTTTTTAATTTGATGTAACTAGTTGAGCCTAATACTAATGAGCAAATTAAATTAAAAAATTAAGATATAAATGTTTTGTTTTTTGTAGTATAATTAAAAGCAATCACAAATGTATTTCTTATGTTGATGTCCAAATTATCATTGAAATTTACTAACAATAATGGATGTGAGACATAACATCTTGATCAAGGCCATCTCTACTAAGTTGATGTGTGCTTTATTTCATGCATGATGAATTATTATATCTTTTTTGTTGTGTTTGAGTATTTCATGAATTTTTTATCCTGATGTGTAAAAAATATTACTGTGCATAGCATGGAATGAGTGGACTAGTCATCTCTCTCTCTCTCTTTCTCTCTCTCTCTCTCTCCCTCCCCCCTTAATTGCTTCATTTATAATGCCCTTTTAACACTAAAGTTTTTTGCATCACTTAATAGAAGCTTTTTATGACAATGGTAATCACAAAATAAGAGCTAGCTCTCTCTCTCTCTCTCTCTCTCTCTCTCTCTCTCTCATGCCCTTTTAACACTAAAGCTTTTTGCATCACTTAATAGAAGTTTTTTTGTGGCAATGGTAATCACAAAATAAGAGCTAGCATCAGTTCTAAAATCTCTACACGTGTCGTGTTTATTATCCGATGTAAAGATATTTTGTAGTTATTTTTTAATTATTGGGTGTATATAATATGCGATATTACCTTTAGCAGCGATTTAAACCACAACAACGTTGCATCGAAGTGCCACATTAGCATCGCTGCGCTACATGCTGCCCCCCCTAGAATTTGGTATAGAATCTTCAATATTGTAGTGGCATTTTTTAGCACCACTACTCATTCATATCCAACGACGTTGTGTATGCCAGCCCAATGCTTTTCAAATAAATTCTTTTTTAATTTTTGGATTGTAATATATTTATAAAAATAGCCAATTAATAAGATATTTTTTAAAAATCTTTGTATTCTAGTAGCATTTGCTCTTGCATCTTGTATTAGATTTTTTAAAATTTCACACCATCATTATTTGGTGAATTTGTACTTTACTCATTATGTTCATCTACTAAATTTATGGGGGCATTATTTGAACCACATGCATCCCTTAATAATCCTTTTATATCATATGTACTTGGATTTTTTAACTTGAACACGTGCTTACTCAAAATTAGATGCGACAACAAGTAATTTTTTTATTGCACCTTCATCTATAATACTATGTTTCTCCCCATATCAATTTCATTAAACATACTTAACAAAAAATTCTTTTGAGATCAAGTGATCCTTAAAAAATTTCATAGAAGGAAAGTATCTATTAATGTATGATTGTTATGGATAAATTTTTTTTCTAATGAACTCTAGCATTTAGGGTTTAGTGAAAGTCTTAAGTGTTGGCCCGTGTAAATTGGTGTGGGTTGCATGCTAGGTCGACCGGGGTTTACACTGGCCTATGGACAGTGCTTCCTCGTCACAAAAAAAAAAAAAAACTCTAGCATGATGAATTTTATCTCAGGCTTACAAACTCTAAAATTATTAATATCGTTTATGTAATAATGACTATTTTTAAATTTGATCATCTAACTCTTATTCATGTTAAGTGAAAAAAAAAAAAAATTCAAATCGATTCTAAAAATTGATTTTATGATCAATCATCCATACTCTAATCAAATCATTTTTAATATTTTGATTTAAATATTTTTGAACTTTGATATCTCTTAATCAAATGAATTTCTTTATAGTATCACATAAACAATTTAAATCTTGAATGTGTAGCTTGATGGGAATCATAATTGATTAGAATAAGAACACCAAGCATCTCTAGTGCACACTTAATGAAATATTGAATTCAAGAGAGAATATGCATAAGTGAATGAATTGGATGTGACTCTTCCAATTAGAACTGCTTTCAGTAGTGATACAATAATTTAGGCTTCGTTTGGGGCGACTTTCTTAAAGCTTTCTAAAACAGCTTTTAAGTATAAAAAAAATTCTTGTTCAAAAAAATTTGTACTAAAAATTTACTTTAAAAAATAATAAAATAATCATCTTAAATGAAACCTTAATGATGTAGTCATACAAACTCTCACTCCTTAGGTATATTATTTGTCTCAAACTCAAAATCTTGTAAAGAAAATCAAAGCACCCCAACATTTATCCCTCGTCGACCTTCCTATATGTGAAATATTTTCGTCATCAGTGAGATCATAGATATTACACAGCTCACCTTGTCTTGTTGGTTGAGAGCTTAGGCTTCCAACTAAGAGGTCTTGGGTTCGAGTCTTTGTATATGCGTTGTGTGTGTGAGTTTGCCTTAAATGACCTAAATGTCCCTAAAAATGTAGTCATACAAACTCTCACTCCTAAATTAGCCATCACTTTTTCACAATTAAAAAAAAAATTGTATTAGAAAACTGATTTCTATAATAATTTTAAAATTTTATTTTCTCTACCATAGTTATATAGAGCCCGAGATTTTATTTATGATAGCTTTCTTACTGTTTTCTAAAGCAACTTTTTAGTACAAAATTTCTTGAAAATTGTTTTAAAAAACAATAAGAAAGTCATCTCAAATCAAATAAATCCTTAGGGTTTGCGTGGGACAACTTTTTTACATCTTCCTAAAGAAGCTTTTTTGTACAAAGATTTCTAATTTAAGAAAATTTTCAACTAAAAAAGTTGTTTTAGAAAGCATTAAGAAAGCTGTCACAAATGAAGTCTAAGGCTTCATTTAAAAAAATAGTTTTCTTACTACTTTGCTTTTTAGACATCAACCATAATTTCTATTTAGTTATTATTTTTTTTATTACTTTCAAAAAAATTTGTACTTATAAGTTGCTTTCTACAACAATTTTAAAATATTACCTTCTCGATAATAGTTTTGTAAAGCGATAAAAAAGTTATCCTAAATGAAATCTAATAATGAGAAAACAAAGATTAATATTATATTAAGCTTAATTTATTATTAAATAGGAGATTACACTAATCTTTATAGCACGTCATGCTATGAATCACTATGCTTTGAATTTTGAATGGTTGAGTTTTGAAACATATATTAGAAATTTGAGGAGGACTTTTAAGACAAAGCATATAAATTTGCGGCCTCACAATCTAATTAAGTAGCGCAGGGGAAATTTGACTTTTTATTTTTTACAATGTAGAACTTTGGTTTAATATTTTAATCATATTTTTTGTTTGACTAAATATTCTTGAAAATGATTTTTAGAATAAAATATTTATAAACATATGATAAGAATTTTTCCTGACCAAATCATATCTCGCTTGAATTATATGGATGAACACCATTTTTAGCTCCTCCCAATATATCACTACCTTTCTTCTTTCTCTTGTTGGGGGATTTCTTTCTTTTCTTGTTGTGGGATTTTTTATTTTTTTTTTGACACTAGGGCAAGTAGATCATAACATTATTTAGAAATTTTGATGACTAGTTGAATATGACTTTGATGTATATGAGACATAGGAGCCTGAACTTAGAGAATAGTGCAAACTCGGCGTCACACAAAATCAGAAATAGATCGCTCAAGGGAGCAATTCGAGATAGATGCAAGATTTTTTCTCTTGCCATTCCTGTCTATGTATCATTGGCCAGCTCAGGAATCCGTTATACGTGACTTTCTCTTTCAAATTAATTAATTTGGTAGTTTATAAGCTACTAAATCGGAAACCAATGTTAGATTTATTGATATAGCTTTTAGCTCATTGTTGGGATATTTGGGCAGCACGTTAAGAATGAAAAATTACGATAAGCAAACATTGAAAAGATAGCTTAAGTGCAATTATCGATGCTTGGCAACCTTCTCTTTTTTTTAGGCCACTCTTCCACAAAGGCAGCAATCCAAGCTCTTTGAAACTCGTGAAGCCCTTAAGAGCCATTTTATCCTCTCTCATTGATCCTTTTTCAGATAAACAACTTTGATCTCTGGCTAATCATTTTATGTCACTTAGTATATAAGGTAATTTCTGTAAGCAAAGCTTAAGTTGCATAAGAGATTAGCATAGAAACATGAAGAAGAAAGGAAATCAAAGCAAAAAATAGAGTAAGCCATCGATCGAAGAGCTCTTGAGCTCTGGCTTCATTCATGAATGAAACTCCCGCTGCTACAGTGGCTCATATAGGTAACTAAGTTAGTTACAAAGCAATGGTTCAGATCATCACAACAGGGATCAAACGTCATTGGGAGAAAAGGTGCACTGCCGTGTCAGAACTAGTGGAAGAAGCACTTTACAGTGCAGCTGACTGATCAATAAGAACTGCAGCTTATCAGGTCTCCTTATCAGCCCCCCCCTCAAGGTAAGGATTGGTGGTTGAATCGTTAACTTGTCACGCAGAAGCTCAAACCGAGCAGTAGAGAGCGGTTTGGTGAAAATATCACCCAGCTGATCAATAGCAAGAATGTGGTGAACTGAGATGAATTACGACCGGATGCAATCACGTATGAAGTGAAAATCGATTTATATGTGCTTAGTTCTTGCATGAAAAATGGGATTATTAGCTAACACCAATGCCGAGACATTGTCACAATAATGCTTGGTTGGACTGGATAGAGGAACCTGAAATTTGGTCAACAAACGACGGAGCCAAATAACATCACAGGCAGCAGTGGAGATGGCTCTATAGTCAGCCTCGGTTGATGAGCGAGCAACAGAGGTTTGCTTTTTAACAGTCCAGGAAACCAATGTGCTGACGAGAAAAGCATAATATCAAGTGATAGAGCGACGATCTGATTTATCCGATGCCCAATCAGAATCAGCAAAAGCCGTGAGCTGTAAGGAATCACGAATGATAGGTAAACCAAGGTGAAGAGAACCTTGAATATACCAAAAAACTCTCTTGAGTAGCTGGAAGTGAACCATGAATGGCTGATGCATATGTTTGCAGAGGAAGTTTATCGCAAATAACAAATCCGATCTGGTTAATGTCAAATACTGTAGTGAGCCAACAATTTGATGGTAAAATTCAGGACGAGTATAGCGCTCATCACTCGGTTCAGCTGTTGGTAAGACCGTGGGCAAGGGAGTTAGAACTGGTTTGCATTCAGACATGGCGGCTTTGAAAAGGATCTCCTTGGCATAATGAGTTTGGCTGAGATGAATCTGGTATGAAGTATGAGTTGCTTGTAAACCAAGGAATTGATTGAGCGTGCCCAAATTTCTCATGTGAAACTTGGAATGTAGAGTTTGAAGCAGTCACTTTATCTCGATAGAATTGTTGCCCGTTAAGAGTATGTCATTAACATACACAAGCAGGTACAACTGAACGGAATTTCGGTTGTACAGTAAAAGGGAGGGGTCGGTTGTGCTTGTGGTAAATCCATAAGTGAGGAGATAAGTTGACAGTGTTTCAAACCACTGCCGAGGAGATTGTTTCAGATCATAGATGGCTTTTTTTAGGGAACAGACATGATGTGGATATTGTGGATCCACAAATCCAGTTGGTTGCTTCATATACACTTGCTTATGTAATTTGCCATGTAAGAAAGCGTTGGAAACATCAAGCTGTAGTAGAGACTACTTGTTGGAGACGGCAACAGTAAGAAATAGTCGAATTGTGGCAAATTTTGCCACCGGACTGAATGTCTCATGGTAATCTAATCCGTGCTCCTGCTTGAATCCATGAGCAACAAGGCGCGCTTTATACCGTGCAACCGAACCATTTGCATCTTATTTGGTCTCATATAACCATTTACAGCCTAATAGATTTTGCCTGGGCTCATATGGAACCAATTGCCAGGTGCCTTGATGTTGTAATGCCTCAAATTCACTGCTCATTGCTTGTCGCCAGGCTAGATACTTGGTTGCCTGTGTAAAGCTCGTGGGATTAGCAGGGATGACTTGATGATCGAGATCGAAAATCTACTTTGGTTTAAGCTTGCCCGTTTTAGTCCTGGTAAGCATAGGATGTTTAGGTGGAAGAGAATTCGAGGGATCTGTAGTAGAAGAGCTGATAGGTGAGTGAGAAGATTCAATTATACGAGCATCAGATGAAGGTGATATAGTCACGACAGGCTGAGAACTTTGGAATGGTGGAGTTGAGCTTGCCAGATTCTACTGAATAGAAGATGCAGGAATTAGTGTGGCTGGAGGGGGAATTGCAGTAGTAGTTGGTTGAGGACATAGAGGTTGAATAGATATGAAAGGGAAAATAGATTCATGAAATTGAACATGTCGAGAAAGATAAATTTTAGATGTTTTGAAATCAAAACAACGATAGCCTTTTGAATTGGGAACATAACCAAGAAAGATACACGACTGAGATCGAGGGGAGAATTTGTGTGATAACTGCGTTGCAAACCATGGGTAAACTAGGCAACCAAATGTACGTAAGTGAGAGTAAGTGAGGGGTCTGTTATGCAAATATTCATAAGGAGACTTATGTTGGTTAGAGGAGGATGGTAACCGATTGATCAAGTACACAACCGTAAGCATAGCATCGGTCCAAAATTTGCCTGGTAAGTGCGCATCAAACAACATTGCTCTCATGGTTTCAACAATATGGCGATGTTTCCTTTCGGAAACACCATTTTGCTGAGGCGTGTAAGGGTAAGAGGTTTGATGTATAATGCCAAAGGTATTTAAGTGAGTTTGAAATGTTGAATTCATATATTCGCCACCACGATCCGAGCGAAGAATTTTAATTTTAGTTTGGAATTGATATTCAACCAGTTGTTTAAAATGAAGAAACGTCGAACAAACTTTAGACTTAGTATGAAGAGGGAAAACCCAATAATAGCGACTAAATTGATCAACAAATAGCACATAATAACGATACGATTGCATTGAAACGATTGGGGAGGGACCCCATACATCACTGTGAATGAGTTCTAAACACTTGGTAGATCTAGTAGAAGACAACGAAAATGATAGATGCCTACTTTTAGCCTGAGCACAGGCATTACAATGAAACGAACTATTGGCAGCAAGGCTTGAAGGGAAAATTGCGGGGATGAATCTTTGAGTCATTGGAGACTGGTGGCCTAAGCGTTGATGCCAAACAAAAATGCTGGGAGCAACAGCTGTTGTAGAAAGACAGTATGGTTGAGAAGAAGCAGATGCTTGAGGATTAATTGGGTAGAGTCCATGAAGATTGGGACCGTGGAGAAGAGTTCGGTTGCTCTTGGAATCCTTTATAAGAAAACCATTAGAATTAAGTAAGACATAACAAGGATTATCAGAGGTTAGTTTGTGAACATAAATAAGATTATAAGAAAGTTGAGGAATGTGAAGGATTTTAGACAACCGAAGCTTACGCAAGGGTGTGGGCAGCAAACCTTGGCCGGTGTGAGCGATTTGTAGATGCTGTCCATTTCCAACTTGAACATTGGAATTGCATATATATGGTTGCATATTCTGAATCTGAGAAGCATTCGAAGTTAGGTGTTCAGTAGCATTAGAATATGTTGTGAGTTATCAGTGGTGATATAAGCTTGCGGTGTGGAAGTGTAGTTGGTATCGTGACGATACCAATAGTTTACAGCCGAGTGCCCTGGCTTCCCACAAATTTGACATTCTACAATTGGGCGAGTCCATTGTCCACCATGGTTAGCTGCTTGATTACCATCATTGAGCATTTAAGTGAAGTTCTTCACTCACAGCATATAATAGAAGTCATCGATAGAGATAAGATTTTGCTGTGTTCGGATTGCAGTTTTGAATGACTGGTATGTTATCGGCAGTCCATTCAGAGTGTAATTATGATATCTTCTACTTTGATGGTAGATCCGGCAGCAGCAATTGCATCAACCTTATTTTTTATCTCAAACAGGTACTGGATCATCGTCTTATCACCCAGTTGTAGTTGGTGAAGTTCACCTTTGAGTTGAAGAAGACGAGATCGATTGGATGACTGTAATCGCCGTTCAATGGTTAACCAGATTTCATGAGATGAGCTAAGATTGAGAACATACGGCAAAAGAGACGCAGCGACCGTGGAATAGATTGTTGATGCTAAATGCTGGTCAATCAGCAGCCAAGCAGAGTAGAGGGGGTTGGTCTTTCTATTGCCATTTGAGTCAGTGATCTGTTTCACCGGCGGCATAATAGTGCCGTTCAGATACCCATCAAAGTTGTTCGCAGTGAACAATTTTAACAGTTGAGATTTCCATATCAGATGGTTCTCAGTCGTGAGTTGAACGGAGACGATAGACTTCACATTTTCCATAAAAAACTTTAACTGCTGTGGGATAATAACTTCACTGGAAACTGCGTTTGAACCAGAGTCCTCCATCAGTATTGTGGAAGACGACGCTGCCATAGAAGCGAATGCTGGAGAAGTCGCTTACAGCTCTGATACCATGTAAGCAAAGCTTAAGCTGCAAAAGAGATTAGCATAGAAACATGAAGAAGAAAGGAAATCAAAGCAGAAAATAGAGTAAGACATCGAAGAGCTCTTGAGCTCTGCCTTCATTCATGAATGAAACTCCCACTGCTACAGTGGCTCATATAAGTAACTAAGTTAGTTACAAAGCAATGGTTCAGATCATCACAACAGGGATCAAACGGCATTGGGAGAAAAGGTGCACTGCCATGTCAGAACTTGTAAAACCCTTCAAAAAGCTGATTTTTTTTAGTGCAGTTCGTCTGTACGAACTGGATTTAGTACTGGACGAACTGAAGAAATTTGTGAAGAAATCTGCCATTTTCGTCTGTACGAACCTGGAGCAGTCGGGACGATCCGTCTGTACGAAATCTGTCCAGAGAGCAAGTCGCCCGGGACGAATTTGGATTTCGTCTGTACGAAATCTGTCCAGAGAACAAGTCGCCCGGGACGAATTTGGATTTCGTCTGTACGAAATTTGTCCAGAGAACCCATCGTACCAGAACGAAATTTGGATCGTCCAGGACGATCAGTGTTAATAAATATCGGATTTTAGATATTTTGGATTCATTTTGGAGAGAGAGAAAAGGCAAGAGAGAGAAAGAGAAGGAAGAGAAGAAGGAAGCTTGGTTTTGGAGGCCACGGAGTGCTTTTCGTCCGACGATGCTGTTAGAAGATTTGTTTGTCTCGCTGTAAGGACTCCGAACCCTATTTCTGTTTTCGAAGATTTTGTATTTTGATCGAGTTGTGCACTGTTTTGTGTTTTTGTAGTCGAACTTTTGACCTGATTTTGTATTGACACGACTTTCACCGCACAACTTTTAGTATGTTATAGATATGAATATTGTACACGATTTGACTATTTTCTACGATGATTTTATCGGTCGGAATTGATTCTACGCGATTTTAATTGAATAGAAAATTATCAGGACTTGATTTGATTTGGATTCTATAGATTGATAGTCTTGCATTGATGCCGTGGTTATTCTGTTGTAATTTGGAGAAATTCAGAATTTGTCTTTTTGCAGGATTTTTGTGTAAATTCGATAGACTACTGTTACTCTGCCCGATTTTTTTTGTATGATTCCTGATTTGACTGAAATTGATAGATTGAATCGATATGCCTATGATTATTGATATGATTGCTCTAATATTGATTATTGATTGCTTATTGATACTGAAACACGTATAACCTGGTTGAACATTGGTTGGAGATGATATCTGTACAGGATGGTGGGCCGACGGGCTTTCCTTTAAATCATAGATCATGGATCATGGATATAACGATGGGAGTCATAAGGAGATTATATGCCGACGGGCGGCCGACGGGCAATAGAGTGACGACTCTTTTCATAGAACCAATGTATTGATATCTACAACAGCAATATGAATTCTACAACAGCAACATGACCATTGATTATACATTGTTCAGTATTATCGTATTGATTGCATGTTTAATGTATTGATTTACGGATTTTACGGATTTGATCGGGTTTACTGTATCGTACGATTTCACTGATTTCATCGATTGACTACTGAACATTGATACTACTGAGCATTGATATGGACATTGATAGATATAGATACTGTATTGATAGCATGAACATGGACATCGTACTACTGCCTACTGTTTCTGTACCGTATTGACTGTCGTATAGATTCATTGTTCCGTATTGCTTTTCTCGACTGATTTCATTGATTTGACCGTATTGATTTGATTGACGGATATTGATTGATTGAATTGAAATGATTGATTTGCCTGCCGCTGCATTGACTGGTTTTATTGACTATTGATTTTCGGATTGCATCGACTACTGATTTGATTTCCACTGCATAGACTCATTGACCATTGACTGATTCAGATTGATAGATTGACATGCATATTGATAGCATCGTCGTGCTTTGATTTCAGTTATAGGTATTAGGTGACCTGCTGGGCTTTGTAAAGCTCATTATATGTGGTTGATATTTTCAGGTCAGGGCTCGGGAGCAGGAGATAGGAATTGATCCAGATCTTCAGGTTTTTGTCTTTTGATCGATAGATGATTCTTTTGTACTCAGGACAGGATAGATTTCTCTACTTGTATTGATAGTTTAGTTCCTGAGTATTGTATATGATGTTTTGAGATATGAATCGACTTGAATATTGATGTTTAAATTTTATAGATGTTTGATAGATTGCTTACTGAAGGTTTATAGATAACTCTGGTAAATTGTTGTGAAATTGATTGACATTCTTTCCAAGTTAGATCTCGGGGCATCACAGAACTAGTGGAAGAAGCACTTTACAGTGCAGCCGACTGATCAATAAGAACTGCAGCTTATCAGGTCTCTTTATCAATTGCAAGGTTGGACTGGCTGGCGTGTGCCCATCCTACCAAGCATTACATTGCCACACCAAGGAGCTTTTGTCCAAGGTAGAGGAGCATACTTGAGAATGTTTCTTTAGTATATGAGTGAACACATGAAGTGAACAGAAAAAACAGAGGTGTGTAGCAATAGAATTCTATATTCAATTGGATATGGAGAAAGCATATGATGTGTTCAAGTGGGACTTCCTATTCATATGGGATGCTAATCTATAGGCTTTTCTATTCATCATATATGGCAGGGGCAACAACTGCATGCAACAAATCCTCATTTATAGAGCTTCCTTTAAATGTAAAAAAAACGCTAGAAGAAGTTGTTAACATTTTTAAAATGATTCTTTCATGAATTATATTAGTTATGAGTAAAAAAGTTTATGTGAAAGTGAGTTATTGATGTTATTTTGATTGAAACACGAATGTGATAATTGGCCAAAATAGGTTCTAACTTTGTTTGAGTAAGTGGTGACTTGGTTTGAATAAGTCATTTTGGTTATGACCCTACTTGAATTAGATTCTAACTTTATTTAAATCAAATTTGAACCTTGTTTGTATCAGATTCATGCAAAATTTGAATGAAATTAGAACCATATTTGCATCTTTATCAAACATTATTTGAATATAGTTATAACATGGTTTGAACCTAGCTTTACCATTATTCAAATCTCTTCTACCTTTGTTCGATTCTTATTTGAACCTTGTTCTAGCACATTTTGATATGCATTCCAACAAGGTTCCAAGCAAGTCCGACCTTGGATCAAACTTGATTTGAATCTTGTTCTAATTGGTTTTTTTTTTCGTACTTGTTTTTAAAATATTTTTCTTCAACTTTACATAAATCATACATTAATTTTCTTAAATTGTATGATGAAGAATGGAAAGATGGTAACCTATTAGTTGAACAATTTTTAAAAATGAAGCAAATTATTCATGGTTCCATAAAAATATTATCGTAGAATATATCATAGATCTTGTGGTGCCCTACAATTTGATGGAATAATTGAAATCTTAAACCTATAATTATACACTCAACCACCAATAGATATAACCAGATCTTCTAAAAATCCAAATACTAAAGCAATGTGAACATGTTTTATTTCATCAAAATATAATTACATCAGTCTAGTCAATTTTCAATTGTCTATATATCAAAATAAATAAAAACAAGATTACAAAAATTAATACCTTGATCACTTAAATTTTTTTACTACACTTTTTTACTCTATCGGGCATGTCTCTTTCCCTGAAATATCAAAAAGAATAGAGTGAGCACAATAAACTCAAAACTTTTTCCCCTAACCCATCAAATAGACAAATATATCAAAATCCAGATTAAAATGCTAAATTACAATGCAATAAAAAATAGTAATGTATAAAAAGAAATGAAGTTATAGTAAAGCATGATTTCATAGGATTTTCATGTATATATACTTATTTCAAAGTTATCACTTACTTGTAAGGCCACTATTATAGATATTTTCAGATATACATAGAATACTTGCCATCCGAGATCTACTTGCATTTGGCCTTCATATTTTACTAAGGTTATTGTAGAAATTTAGGAATTTTTAATTTTTAGTTCAAAATATTACTTATACTTAATTCATTAATATGTATATAGTGTAATGATCATAATGCATGTATTGATGCCTGCTTATAACTTTACTTTGACTCATGTCTCCCCTTAACCTCCCACACTTGCTTATAACAAGTGGGGCCAAAATAAGAATAAAATAGTGTCACATAACCTCTCACACCCCCTTTAGCAAGTGAGACTAAAATCTCTCCCACATCAATACTAGACAGATGAGGTCAAAATAAGAAATCTACGGTCTTTGTAATATATCAAAGAGCACACTTTCTTCATAGCAGAAACTTATCCAATTCCATGTTATGAATAATGCAATTGCACTAGTAACTAAATTATAAAGCCGATTTTACGAAGCTCGGAGAATGCACAAACTCCTAGTAAAAGTCTACTTGCATGTATAACATTATACCCGCTAATTTTTTTTTTCTGTCAAATTTTTAACTTTGGAGGAATATTCATATGAGCATTTTAAAACTTTCGTATAATTGTTACAATGGTTTGAGAAGCCTGAATCAAGTTATATATTAAAAAATTTATATAGGAAAAATAAACTAGTGAAATTTTGATTTCTTATTATCAAATCATTCAGAGAAAAGTGTACAACACGTTAAAAGTTACGTGGTGAAAATGTTGTAAAATATGAGATAAAAATATATTTGAGATTTTGAATTCAAGTTCATCAATTGATTTTTTTTACCAAGTTCAAGCCAAAATTGTGTTCTAATTAATTAAGTCAAAAAATTTATTTAAATGATGTTAATAATTTAAGCAAATAATCTTATTAATAAACATAATTGTTTTCATAAATTTTCATCAAAATTAACATAAATTATTAGTATTTTTTTAATATTTTTGTAAGTAAGTAAATTTTATTTTATTTATTAATATTGTTGCACAATATTCTAATCATATTTATATTTCTATTCATTTACATGTTTTTTCATGTTTAGTAGATATAAGAAATTTGATACATGAACATCGAAATAATCAAATAAGCAATTAAGTTAAAATTAAATAAACATTATATAAAGCTCTAAGTAAATGATTTTTAAATAACAAATAAATATGCTTACAAGCATAAATAAATAAATGAGCCACTCATCTAACATATTCATTTTGATGTGTGCTAAAAATGTTTACCCTTTGATTATGATTTATGCGTTATAGAGTACTCAGTTATGATGTTATAATAGAGAAATTTGTAGCTTAAAAATACACTAAGGCTTCGTTTGGAACAGCTTTCTTACTCCTTCAAACAGTTTTTTAGTACAAAAATATTTTTTTTTTTTACTAGAAAACTGGTTAAAGAAGTGGCAAGAAAGTTGTCCCAAACAAAACCAAAGTCTAAGTCGCTTGATGAGTTGTGGATGATTGATGGAGATCATTGTAAAAGAAATTATGCTATTAAAACCAATCAATGTGATATTTTTTTTCTACATATTAAGACTAAGGAGTTACATAATGGTTGAGATTTAAACCAAGAGACTAATTTATAATGAGCAGGTAACACCAGTCGAGTTCACATATTTACACCTTAATTAGTCTCATGAAATGTCCGTTTCATACTTAAAGTGCTTCGGATTGTCAAGGATACCGAAATACATGTAGGGTGTCAAAATGTGTATTCGAGCCATGTTCGGGTTGAACCCAAAATTGAACTGGGTCCAATTCAGTCGATCCGAATCTGACCCGATATTATAAACGAACCAGAAATTTAGACTCAGACCCGACCCGCCAGGTTACCAGGTTGACCTGATCTGATGTGCTGACCCGAAATATAGAATGCGTGACAAGCGAGTTTGAACAAAAGGGGCTCAAGCAAGCGAGCCTGTAGGCAAGGCCACAAGTACGTGTAAGCAAGTGTGGCTTGCACGAGTGCGGGTGCAGGTCCAGCTAGGGACGCGAGCATGGGATCCGGGTCATTTCGGTGTTGATTTTGGGTTTCTGGGCTAACCAAAACATGATCCGATTTTAGAAATGAGTTAGAAAGTGAAACCCGAACCCAACCTGTCTGGCACTCAGGTTGATCTGAACTCAAAATTTTTCAGGTTGAGTTTCAAGTCAGGTAAAGTATTGACACCCCAATATATATGACCAACAGTTAGTTGAGTGTCTTAATAGATTTAATGGAATCTCTTAACTTTGTTTTCACAGTGAACTTAAAGATTGATGTTTTGAAAATTACAAATGAATTATTTCAATCCTTATATAGAAAAAATAAAGTTATGGAGAATTTAATGAAATTGGTGCAAATATCCAAACAATAATATCATACGATTAGGGAGATTTGACGGAATTTCCTAATAAATGAAATATCACATTTTCACACATTTTTTAAAAATGATGTTTCAAATATAAACTTTACATTTAAGACCGGCCGATAATCGATACAAAGAGGTGAAGAAATAATAAATTTGTATTATTAGCATGTTGAGTTATTTTATGCTATAATTGATACGCAACTTCAAAAGCAAAATAATCATTTATCCTATGCTAGAACCTGGTGCTTCTTTGTGTGTTAAGAATAAATCATAGTAAATGATTCTCTGCTTATGACAGGGGAGGGGAAACTAATTTATCTTATGGAGATTTACTCAACTAATTTTTTACTATTGAGCTTGTGACTTTTGAACACTAGCTGCTATTCATTTATATTATTGTTATGGGTACACAGGACGAGCTCTCATTTTTTAGTAAATTATTGATCTTCCAAAATAAATTTAAAGCAAAAAAAAAAAAGATGGCATCTATCTCATTCTTTATAGGTTTATTATCTTGACATTAAACTCATTAGTTGCCACTATCATAATAAAGAGAGCATTTTGTGCAACGAGAATAGTCAAGCATCGAACACATCGTAGAATGAGTGATGACAAGGTCAATAATTATCTAATGTCATACATTTAAAAGAACCATTTAATTTGATTTCAAATGAACTTATAATGCAATTCTATAAAAAAAAAAAGGATAAAATAGATTTTAAAGTTTATAATCATTTATCAATTTATTATTTGCAATGAAATATAAGATTTTTCTTCGAATTATATCTCATACAATTTTTACTTTTTATATATGTTGTATGCTAGAATATATGTGATGATAGAGTTATAGTACTACGTCTTAGCGTTGTATGTATATCCAGCTCAGACACAAAGTACACAAGACTTTTTACGTGGAAAATCCTAAAAAAGGGAAAAACTATGTAGCATAGCCTAGTTGAAAATGATTCCACTAGAATTTGAGTTGAGAATAGTGGACTAACACGTCTTTGAGGGCAACAGTTGATGGTTGTAGTCTAGTGACAAACAGGAATGAAAGTCTAGCGTTACTTGGTGGTCTGGTGGAAGTCCCGACATTAGTTAGTGATATGGTAAAAGTCTGGCATCAGGTAGAAGTCCGGGCAATAGTTGATGGTCTGGCAAAACTTCGGGCGTTAGGTGATGGCCCGGTGGAACTCTAGTGTCAGGTGGTGGTCTAGCATAACTATGAGTGTCAGGTGGCAGTCTGGCGAAACTCCATCGTTAGGTGGTGGTTCGACTGAACTTCGGGCTTCAGGCGGTGGTCCGACGGAACTACGGTGTCAGGTGGTGGTCTGGCGGAACTCCGGGCATCAGGTAGTGGTTTGGTGGAACTCCAGGCGTCAGGTGGTGGTCCAACGAAACTCCGAGCGTCAAGTGGTGGTCCGGCAGAAGTTTGGGCATCAAGTGGTCGTCCAATGAAACTCTAGGCATTAGGTGGTGGTTAGATGGAACTCTAGCTCAGGTGGTGGACCGGTGGAACTCTGGGCATCCGGTGGTGGTCCAACGGAACTCCGGACGTCAGGTGGTGGTCTAACGAAAGTCCGGGCGTCAGGTGAAGGCCGGACTTCTGCTAGACCACTAAGTGATGCCATACTTTTATCCCCATTTGTCACTAGATTACAACCATACAGTTGGCATTTGTAATCTGATTACCCTCAAGGACGAGTTAGCACACTGTTCTCAACTCAAATTCTAGTGGAATCATTTTCAATTGGGCTAGGCCTTGTGATTTTTTCCCTTTTCAAAGTTTTTCTTGTAAAAAGTCTTGTGTTCTCTATGTGTAAGCTGAATATATGTACAATGCTAAGACGTGACATTATAACTCTATCACCGTGTATATTCTAGCTTGTAATAATATCTAATTAATTATGTAATAAACTGATCCACCTTCAAAAGAGAGGCTCATTACGCCCTAGTTTTTGCTACCCTCTTTGATCCAGTAAACCATTAATTTGATTGCCCTTTTCATTTAAAACAAAAAAAAAAAAAAGAATTGTGCAACATGCATAATTATGCATCACAATTTGGTTTTGATTGAGCTCGACAATGGCCAGGTGCTTGAACATATTTCATACTTCTTTTGATTACTAAATATAAATGAAATTTAACTTAATTTCTAATATTTAAACACAAGAAATAGAATATAAAAAATTGTTTTTGCCTTCATATTTTAGTATAAACAGCACAAATCTCCATGCAAATTAGACCATTTTAGTATGAAAGGAATTCTTTCAAACTATGTGAGCGTAGAAATTTTACCAAAGCTTCAACGTTCAAATAAAAGTTTTTTTCTCAAACTCCGTATTTTGTTATTCTTAAGAAAGCTTGTAAGGGAATTAATAAATAATAATAAAATATTTTGTCCAAATCAATTATTATTATTTTAAATATTCTATCTTATTTGTATTTTTTCATATCATTAATCATTAGCATTATGACAATTATGATAGAAAATCCATATCATTTAATTCAAAACGAACAATTATTTATAATAGAGATAAATCTTGAAAAATTTATTAGTAAATATCAATAATAAATGATACATCAAATTTAAAAGATTTAATGTCATTAATATAAAATATAAACATGATTACTCAAAACGAATTTCAAATGTTTTGATACTTCTTTCTCTTACTCCTTCGAGCATTCATCGATTTATCACCAATATAAAAGGCCTTTTTATCGTCAATTTTTTAAATTAATAAATCGCTCGTAATTTTCTAATTTTAATTAAAAAATTCATTTACAAATAATTCATTACTTAATATAATATTAATAATATAATTTACTAATTAAATTCTCGTATATTTTTTAATTTTGAAAATATGCTCCCTCTCTCTCTCTCTATATATATATATATTCATCTAATTACTATGCGGAAGATGAAAAGTTTCATCTCTTTAAATCGAGAAAGGGAGATTGGAGAGAGAGCACGAGTGGTAATTCCTGTGAGTGAGCTGCCAAGTAGAGGTAGACCGATTGCTGCCATCATGTGCATGGCTGAGAGGATTTGAAGCTGGGCTCGTGTGACGTGTGAGAGCAAGAGAGAGGGACATTGAAAGTGAGCTGGTACACTCACAAAGGCTGAAGAGGTTGGATGTATATGAAGGTGAGTTTTCTTTTTAGATCATTTATAATCTAAACCCTCGATTATGAGTTAGATTTTAAAGGAAAGTATATATATATATAAAAGAAAGCTGAAGGTTTAATTAAATATTATCAATATATGCTAGAAGATGAAACTATATTTTATCAAAAAAATAATTTATTAATTGAAAAAGTTATTAATTTTGTAATTTAAAAATTCATAATAAAAGAATGCTATCTTAATAGTGTATAATCATTATTAGATGATTATATATATATTAAAATTTAAAAATATATGAGAATTAAATTAGTAAATTAAATTATTATTATATTAAGTAATAATTATTTTTGAAAGAAAAATTTTAATATTCGAGCTAGAAAATTTATGAGTGATTCACAATTAAAAATTTTGATGATAAGAAAATCTTATATATATGTGATAAATTTATGGATGTTTAGAATAAGGGGTAAGAGAATGAAGTATCAAATATTTGAAATTTTAGGTGAGTTCTTTTGTTTATTTTTATGATATTGAGATTTATTCTTTTAAATCTGATGCAATATTTATTATTGATATTTACACATTAATCATGATTTATCTTTATTATAGACAATTGCTCATATTGAATTGAATGATTTGTATTTCTTTCATATTACAATCATAATATTTATGAAATAATGATATGAAATACAACAATAACATCAAGCTTTTAAATAATTTTATGAAATGATATAGAGAAACACAAATAAATAATTTATATAGAATATTTGTATGTGTGTGTTGACTAATAGAGTACATACTCTTATGATTATTAGTTGGGAATGCAATGTACTCATGTGAATGCACCCGCGATGAAATGGAAACATATTTGAAAAGGAAATGATAATTGAAGTACCTTAATTAGTACTATTTAGACGGTGTCTCGTAAGATTTGCTTCTTTGCTCTAACAACTTAGCAAATTTGCTAATGATGCATCAATGAATATATATTTGTACTAGTATTTATATGACAATGAGAATTTAATTACTTAGAAATAAAAATGAAAATAGAATTATTTTAATTGATACTATTTAAATGGTATCTTATGTGACAGTTGTATTAGTTACAAAAAATAATTAGACATGATTTGTGCATAATATATTATTTATGATCTTTTAAAAACGGATTTTAAATAAAGTTTCTATTTTATAACAAACATGCATATTGTTTCAAATATTATAGTGTTATTATAGTTTTGAAGTATGATATAGTCATTGAGTTGTGGTATGACTCACCCTATTATTTGCAAATGCATACAAGTGTTATTCGAAGAATTTAAATGAATAAAAGAGGAAAAAAACATTTGTGTTAGTCATGACGTTCCAAAAGAGAAGTATTTGTTTGAAACAATTGTAAAAGTTTTAGTGGCTCTTTTAGTAAATTGAAAATAGTTAAAAATTTTAGTGAGTGAAATTTTGAATAACCATCCAATCGTCTGTTCCCTTATTAATTTAAACATTTGTGTTAGGTCGTTACAAAAGTGGTCTCAAAGACTAATGATTATCTTAGGAATATGATTCATAGTGAAAAAGTCATAAGAACGATTAATTATTTGGGGGAAATTTAGAGATTGATGAAAATTATTCACGACCTGGATCGAAGGCTTGATGTTATTGTTGTTGTATTCACAATAAAACTTGGAGATTCGAATTAATGAGGCAGGAACAAACAGTCAGACTGTATTGACGACTAGACTCAAAGGCTTGTCCCCCAACCATAATCGTAAGGGGGTGTACTATATCAGTAAACATGCACATGTAAGTATTTTTATCTAATCGTTTCATTCATATATCATTCAACAATTAATCAAATTGGATTTAATGAAATGGCTTACAAGAAGTAACATTATTACCATAAAATAAAAATGTGAGTACTCATCATGATTCTATATAGCTTGCTGATCCACTAAATTTCTTGCTTCGACTATGATAATTAATCACCTATAATCATGCATAATTACACATCTTTATTATCCTAATTTGTATATATAATTCACTATAGAATGTATCTAAGGGATTGTTTGGTTGGAGGAAAAGTAAATGCAAAGCATTATGTATACTTGACTTTTTCACTTTTTGGTGTTTGGTTGGACACTTGAGTAATGCAAAATAAATTCCCATTGTATTTGGAATTCACTGTCTTAGTTCATTTTGTGGGTAAAGTAAACTTGCTAGATTCGAGCAAAAAATAAATTATGCGGCAAGAGAGCGAGCAGCCCACGGGAATACTAGATGCAGAGTTCTGTACAGGAGCTCTTCCATTTTGAGGGTAAAGTAAATTTCTGCTTCGTGTGAGGCAGAGTTGTGTACTGGATTCTTCCAACTATACTTGCACTTTGTCTAGCCCAAGCTCGCATGCGAGAAGCCACTCGATCTTCCTGGATGCCACACACAGAAAGTCTTGCTCTGTTTGATTCCTCCACACACGCACGAAGCACGATTAGGTGGCGTCGCCTTTGTCAGATCGTCTAGCTTGGGATACGTAGGAGGCTCGTCGGATGGATCGCATGCACACGGAGTTCCGCTCGGTCGCTTGACCTCTGCTCTCGATCCCTCCGCATGCACGGATAGCCCAATCCGTTATTTCGTTGCCTTTCGACTTCGCATGCAGGAAGATCCTGCTTCGCCTGACCATCGAGCGATTCCCTCATTTGTCGATCTCTGCATTGATTCAGACAACAACCACTGCATCCGCTTCTTCCTTGTTCGTCCCAGCGGCCGCGAGTACACTCCATTTTGATTCAAGTGATTTTACTTAACTTTGCATTCATCGAACCAAATAGAAAAAAATAGCTCCTTGTTCTCACTTTACAACCAACCAAACATGCTCAAAATATTTTCTTTAAAATGCATTTATTTTGCATTACATTCACTTTACAATAAACCAAACAGCTCCTAAATAATTCTTGTTTTCTATAAAAATAGTTAACATCAATTAATATATTTTATATTCACTTTATAGCCAACCAAACAGCTTTTATTTTCCTATATAAATTATTCTTAACTTGTAAAGCTCCAGTAGAAGATAAGATTAGAGAGAGTCGCCTTAGATGGTTTGGTCACATAAAACGGCGGCCTTGCGATGACCCGGTTATTTTTCTCCTCCCAATTAAAATCCTAATAACTAAAATAATTAATGGATTTCGCCTTATTGCTACAGTTCCTGCGCTCATACCCATCTTTGATGCCCTCATGGATGACTTCATCATCCTCCATTTTTTCTTAGGGGCTATTTGGTTCGAAGTAAAATGGTTGTAAAGTATTTCAAATGCTGGAGTTTTAAAAATATTGGTGTTTGGTTGGATGAAAAAGGATTGCAAAGCAAAGGAAAATGAACTATAAACCATTATGATTTATTTTTAAAGTAATCTAAACTTGCCCAATTTTGGCGAGAACTATTTACACATCAAACAAGCTTGCTTGACTGCCACAACTCATTGTCGCCGCCGCCCACCACCGCTAGACGTCACCACCTGCCGCCTCCCCCTCCCACCGCCGGTAACAACCACCGCCGTCGGCCACCATCTCCGTCATCCGCCGCTGGCCACCATCTCCGTCATCCGCCGCTGGCCACCATCTCCATCCACCGCCGGCTGCTGCTCATCGCCGAACACCACCATTGCCGGTCGCCATCGATAACCACCGCCACCGTCACCTCCGGCTGTCACCATCTTTAGGCTTTAAAAGTATTCTTTTTACACTGCATTATTTTTTAAACTGCATTTCTTTTTTATCCAACCAAACAACCTCTTAATCATTCTACTATGACTATCTTTATTTCTCGATCCCTCTCTAGCTCTTGCATCCTTAGGTGCTTTAAAGGAGATGGAACTCCCCTTCAACGACTCTTCGAGGTGAACCCTTCACCTTCGTTGTCCCTTGTGATGTTAAGGAGAGGAACTAACACAACTCTTTGCCTATTTGTGTGAGAATAGACTGACGGTTGGTTGTTAGTCTTCTAGTAACGAACCCTTCGCCTCCCGTTCACGGTTCCCCGCATTCGCCTCCTTTGTGTCTCTAGGAGTTCGAATCGACCTGGTCGGTTGGACTCCTCGTTCCATCTACCCCAACACCAAGTGAAAAAATGACTCCATCTTTTGCTACTCCAACCGACGCAAGCGGCACATTCGAGTTCGGGATATTACAAATTTGGCCTTCCTAATAATGAAAATGAGTTTCAATGCTATAATCACATGCAAAATACTCATACTCCGAACATTTGAAATAGGAAAAATCAACTCCTGAGCACAAGAATGATCTTGAAGAGATGATCAAGGGATACTCAACCTATTAGAACCTCAAGGGAGGGATCCACCGCCAACAGGAGAGGAGCTGGACAGAATCCCAATCTTCTGGTGGCTTAGTTTGCAGTCCAAAATAACTATTTTCACTGAACTACTTCCATTTACATTAATATCACCTACATGTCAAAGAAAACAACAAGATACCAACTTGTGTTATTTTCATTATTCAATTCTCAATAATTTAGGCTTTGTTTGGGACGGCTTTTTTATTGCTTTCCAAAACAGAGTTTTAGTACAAATTTTTTTTTTAATTTTTAACTAAAACTCCGTTTTAGAAAGCAATAAAAAAGCCGTCCCAAACGAAGCCTTAGTTGTGGCACGCAAAAGCACTTTGTTAATTCATTTTTTTGGGTGGATGAAAACTTTATAAATAGCAAAGTTTTAAGTTTTGTACTCGTAATTCTTCTTATTTATTTTCTAAGGAGAGTCATTTGATTATTTTTTTCTCATGTTTAGGCTTTCATAATATGTTGGGGCCCCAATATTTTTTTCTAAATTTATGCAAGTTGAACTTGAATTGAGATGCCTTGATCATTCTTTGATTGTGATTCTGTTGGTTGTCATTAGCTCCAGCCAGGTATAGAGAGCTGAGGATTGTTCTCATGAATTAGCATCGTGTGCGAGAAGAAATGCCTATTACGCTCTGAGGATGAAATTGGCTATAATTTTATATTTTTCTCTTGCGGATTTGTTGTTGCCTCAAAAAAAAAAAAAGATGCCCAATAAACGATTTATCATTATTTCTAGGAAAATGCCCTGCAAAATATTTGCATTTAGCATTTTCTTTTGGTTATAGTTCCACAATTTTAACATTCTTGAAAATTCTTTCATCTCAAACTGCTGCAGGCCTCAAATTCTGGCACATGTGATCTTTTGAAATCAATCACAGGTGTAAATGTTGAGCCAGTGGAAATGGTTGCATCCAAACTGTTTGTTCAATGCTCACGGCAGAAGGAGCTCTTGAAAATTTATCGACATCTTCTTAATTATCGTAGTACTATTCCTAACATGCTGACTATTTTTGTTTACGCTAGATTTCTATCATTTATTTTCTTGATTTGATATTTATATGATGTTAACTCAATGGATGATAGGTGAAATAAAAAAATGACGGAACCTCCCATACAACTAAAATAGAATTAAGACTCTGATATATAAGAATATACTAGCAATCATCAAGTTAGCCATGTGAAACCTTAGATCAAGTGGTTTTAAATCTTGTCTCAAATTGTTTTGTTGCAACGTCTATGAACCGGAGATATCCTCAAAAAAAAAAAAAAAAAAACTAGTTCTGAGATCAATAATATCTTGCAGTTACTTTCACTGACCACAAATTCAACCTGGTGACCCATTTTGGCGGAAAATCTTCATCTCATTTATCCTCTTGTGAGGATTCTAAGAAATTATCAAAGAATTATCCTTTTTAATAGGAATTGTGCTCTAGGATCTCATGAACATGTTACTCAAAACTAGGATATGTGTACCCTTTGGTATATTGAGAGGCTAATGGGAGCTGCCAATAGCTTTTAGTGAGGTATAGCGAGCTGAAATTGTTCTCATGAATTAGCAAGATATAAGTGCCATTTATAACTTTTGGTCTTCAATTGAATTTTCACTAATTAGTAAGTAAAAAAAATAAATAAGGCATGCACAATGGATGGTGCTCTTGCTAATATAGTGTTTGGGGAGGGGTTCATGTACACAACATTTCAACTGCATTTGCAAAAAAGGTTATTTCCATGTCTTGAACTTGGTACCTCCAGATTACAATAGTGATAGCTTAGCCAATGCTGCAAATCCTCCCTCTTCACTTATTAGTTGATGATGAGGGAAAATACCTTATAAGCAATTCTCCATGTTTACTTGAATAATTGAGCTGGTAATTTTGATTGATATATCAAAATAGGGAAGCAATTTACTTATGGAGAAGAGATAATTTAAGAACAGAAGATGATTCTTATTCAAA
The DNA here is from genome assembly GCF_001605985.2 of Dendrobium catenatum. Taxonomy (NCBI): domain Eukaryota; kingdom Viridiplantae; phylum Streptophyta; class Magnoliopsida; order Asparagales; family Orchidaceae; genus Dendrobium; species Dendrobium catenatum. The sequence goes on along the minus strand of NW_021320036.1, from coordinate 819,126 downwards.
AAGGTATATTTACATTCTTAATATAAATTATTTATAAGCAGAATTCCTATGAGGAACTCCTTGTAGAAGTTGTATGATGGATGCGTTAAAAACATCTGTTGAATCTCTTTTTGCCTTGAAATTTATGCATTTGTAAGAGGAAGCCTCTATCACAGATTGAAAAGTGTTTTTAGGCATAAAAATAAAATATAGTATGTGAATTTTTTTTTAATGTTATGCTTCCTGCGCTTTCAGGAAATCTATTTCCTCTGAGAAAATTTATCACGTCCTAGACGTAACTTACCCAATGCTTCAAACATAAAAATTTATTTTCAGGAAATTTACCTCCTCCTTTCATTAACTATCTTCATCTTTATCCAAATCGTCTCATTCATTGTTATATCAACTCGTCAAAAGAAGTGCAACTATTTCTTTTGAGTCTATGAGATGATGTACCCCCACAGGCTCTGTTCTAGAAAATGCTAGCATTATCATCACGATATAGGTTTAACATATAGCTGTTGGAAATTATATTTTTTCCTTCAAAGTGTTTTATTCCCACTGAAGAAATCAGGAACACATGTCATCTATGAGAATATAGAACCAAAACCCATTAATCTTATCATTTATTGACCTACATGTTTGATCCATAAGACGAATAGTCAAACATGAGAACAAAAAAGACAAGCTTGCATAATTCAATAAATAATCAGCTAAAAATGTCATGAATCTGTTGCTTATTTAACCAAATGCACCATATTGATGCGTTCAATATTTAGAAATAGTCCAAGTAAACCCGCCTATATTTACATTTTGAGTGGCAGCACAAAAATTGATTGATGTGAAGCAAAGCAAGGAGAGGAGTCACGAGGAGCTTACACGTGCACACATACTATGAACACATAAAAAATACGGAGTAAAAAATAATAATAATAAAATCAATAATATATATAGAAAGAGAGAGAGAGAGTGTGTGTGAGGTAAAAATCAAAATGGTCCCTGATTCTTTACAAAGAAACAACATGGTCCCTGACTATTGAGAAGTCTCATGTTAGTTCCTTAACCTTTTAAATAGGGACTTAAATGATCCCACAAAAGAACTAACTGTGTTTTTATTTAGAGAGTCCAGGACCAAATTTGATATAGTTGAGCATTATTTTTGATCCTTTGAAAGAAGTTGGGTCCCCTATTAGATCCTTTACTCTCTCTCTTTCTATGTATATAAAATATAATATAACATAAAATTATAATTAATTAACAAAGTGGGTAAAGTATCCATCCTTTGTTTAGAAATACTAAGTGACAAGCTTTTGTGGGAAAGATGAACAAGTGGAGAAAAAAAATTCAATTCACCTAGTTTAGGGGGGCTAGAAATATAAATAAAATATATTGATACTCTCCAAAGTTTATCAGACTTCAATCAAGATATTTTAAATGAGTTATTGGGGTTTTCTTCTTTCATTATATAGTCGCTTGCTTTGTTGTTATCTTATGATCTCTTGCTTTGTTGTTATCTTATGATGCATTTTGATTCTTATTCAACTATAAATTTTTGCAATTGTTTGATGTTATACTCTTTTTATTGGCAGACAAAATTTTGATTAAAAGATGAATCTAAAACTAGCATTGAATGAGTTTGAATTTTATTCTAAACAGCTTATACTTGTTGTGGCTATTAGTTAATCGTAGAAACTGCTTAATGAAAACCCTTATTTATATATCATTCAACTTGATGTTTATATATCATTCAACCTTATTTATATATCAGTTTCCTGAATTAGTTAGCCCTTAAGAAATTGATTAGATAGACAACTAAGATAAGTTTACGGCTTATATATGAAACAATTGTTAGACTTCATTTCATTATAAAAGCATGCATGATATTGTTCTGTATTCATTATTGACCATACTCATAAATTGCATTGCGGACTATAAAATGAATTTTCCACGCATAATGAAAGTTTGAAAGCTATAATGGTTGTTCCTCATGATGCTTGCAACTATCATATGTGCATAATGTCTTAATTTATATCTATATTGCTTGTTTATTGCACTCTACCTATAAAATAAATACTAACTAGAGCCTCTGGACCTTATAAATCAGTAGGATGCTAGTATCTAGTGCTTTCTTGCTTGGTACTTATCTAATATTTATATCAATCCTACTTTTAATGTGAAAACTAATGCTCTGTCAAGGTGCATTTGAACCTCCACAATCACCTGCACTTGTTTCCTTGAATGTGGTTTTTACTTCCACTATAGCTATGCCTGTGTTTTTACTTCCGTTTGGTCACATTAAACAAAGGCCTTCCGATGACCTGGTTAGGAAAGTTGATGTTTTAGATTTGGCCTATGTTAAGAAAGGTAGAGGTAGGCCTAAAAAGACTTGGTTAGAAAATATTTGAAATGATCTTTCTTTATTAGATTTAAATGAGAATTTGACTTTTAACTGGACACAATGGCGAAAGAGGATTCATGTAGCCGATCCCACGTAGTGGGACAAAGGCTTGTGGTTGTTGTTGTATAGCTATGCCTGTGTTTGTCCTTCCATCAATTCTTAACATGAGATTGATCTGATTGTGATTGTTGAGATTATTGTTGACCATCTAGTTTTCATTGAAATCTGATTTGTTGGCGTGGAAAACCACAATGAGGTGTTATATGGATGATGTTTGAAGAGTGTTTTTTCACTTTCCCAAGATTCTAGAGCGCCAAGATTTACACTTTTAAAAGGAGAGTTTCTTCTTGCACCAGCAGAGTTGATAGAATTCATTGAGTCATTCATTGTTTCCTTCGTTATCCCGCTGGTTATCCAATTATATAGAAATTAGCTTGTAAATATCTTATGGTAATGTTGACCTTCTTTTATTTGTTATGGGTATTTATGTCTCAGTCTATTTTAGGATTTATTTGTCATTATGTAGATAAGTATAGCGGTTATCAAGTAAATGCTAAGACATGCTATTCCTATTACATGGTTATTTTGTTTTATAATTCATCCCTTTCTTATTTGAGAGCCTTAAAAAAAAAGTGAGATATACGAAACTTTTCTCCTAAAGTCATCCTTCCCTTTTCCTCCCAATTCCAATCTTCCTTCCCTCCTTTGCCTGTACTATGTAAGAGGTATGTTTCCATGCTTTCCAGAAGAGAATCATCAAGATATCATTAATGTTTATATGCATAAGTTGTTATACAAAGACTAACTGATACTTTTACACATTTATGAACTTGGATTGCAATTAATTGCATACTATATCTCCATCAACTTCGGATATGTTGCACTTAGTTTAAAATATGGAGAATTAATGTGGGTTTAAGGCTAAAGCCAGAATTTCTGCTACATCATAGGTTATGTTCATCTTTAATCTATGGAATGAGATATATCCACTGTACTGGATGCTTATCTATATGACAGCTGTAATATAAACAAGGGCGGAACATATATATATATTGACTCTCATAACTTTATTTCTTGATTTATTTACCCTTGTATACCTTCAAAATATATTGTTACTTGCAAGGTAAGGTTTATAGTTAATTCATCTACTTCATTACAGAAAATGTATTCAATCTCTGCACTTTGTCAAATTTAGTTGGACTGCAGTATAAGCATGTTAGACGCGGAGTTAAGGAGGTAAAAAAACATGTAAAGTTTAGTTATTTCTATTGTTATCATTTATTTGATGGTAGTGTCATTCGTTTTTTTTTGTTTTTCACTCAGGGAGTTGTTTGTGGTCTCTTTAGGTCTGGGAAAGTAAATTTCCACCCAAGTGATGAAGAAGAAATCAGAGAGACTGATAAAGTAAGAACACTATCCTATTCTTCTATAAATATTATTCTGAAAACCAGTTGGAGAGGCATAGGTACCCTACGGCGTAACTGTTTGTTGAACGTGTAATCAGCAATATACTTGATGCTTTTTCCCTTTAACTTTAGTGGAACACTTCTTTACGTCATGCTTGTCACGCCCTAGTTTCGTAGGTAGCATACCCAACAACTCAGAATGCAATGGAGTTAAGAATAAGTAAAATTATGTTGTCTACCATATCAGAGATTCAAAATTTTATAGTATAATTTATGAGAAGTGAAATATGTATTATTCACTTAAAGCTAAATTCAACAAAATTTATAAAAAATTGTTAGGGATTTCAGTGGAAATTCGGGGAATATTTGGGTTTAACAAAACTTATATATATATATTCAAATGACAATTATAGAAACAAATTAATCCCCCAGGAAATTTCTCGTTATTCGTTCGGTTGTTGCCTCGAAATTCGTGTTATCGTCTCTTTGAAACTAATGCAAAATTCACAATTTCGCTCGCTCGAATGACCCATGCAATATGGTAGTCATTTTTATGTATTTTCGATGTTCTGGACGCAACAACGGAGTTCGTTTTGCGAACGAACGTCATTCAGGCAAACGTCGCGCGTCGTTGTGCCTGTATATTATTGATTTCGACCACCTTCTTTCAATCCAATTGCAAGGGGTCCTCCCATAGCTAAATTTGATGCTTAGATTGCACAGGCGTGATCCGTTCGGCGATCGGAATCCATTTGAGCACTTAAGTGAAGCGTTCCGCTTGCCAAAAGTCGAGCTTGTCCATCATCGTCTTCGCTCGCACTAATTTGGTGAATGTGTGGAGGTCAACATAGATTCCAATACTAAATTTGCTACTACCATATGCTCGATACTCATTATATATGTAATGACTAGTCTTAATCGAAAGTTCTCTCTTATTACCGGAAGGGATAAGTAATCATAGAGGCTTGCGCTTATGGGAATCTTGGAATTGTATCATAAAGCTTTCCAAAATTAGGGGAAAATTTATGAGTAACCTCTTATCTTTTAACTCTAATTTTGCTTTTTAAATTTTAACTCGGAGTATCATCTAAACTCTCCTAGCAAGAGGATTGGGCATGAATAGGGCTGCAAACGAACTGAGTCGATCCGAGCTTTGGCCTGCTCGAGTTCGAGCTCGTTTGTCAGAATCGAACTCAAGCTCAGCTCAAAGCTCATCGAGCTTCTTGGACACATGTTTGAGCACAAGCTCATTTAAAAAAAGCACGTTCGAGAAAGGTTCGAGTTCGAATTCAAGCTCGTTTGTCAAGCTGCTTGTCGAGCAGCTCGTTAAACAAATCGAGGAACTCGTTTTACATCCACCCAGATAACCCACCCGGCACCTCGCTAGCTGCCCGCTTTTCATCAAGACGCCAGATGAGTTTGTTTTTATAAAGCATATGTGGGACTAAACCGCATACAATTTTTTTTTTTAATTTGGTGATGCCACGGAGGAGAGAGGGAGCAGGCGGGAGTTTAAAAAATGCAAAATATATATATAGAGAGAGAGAGGGCGGGAATTGAGGCGGGAGAATAAAAAATTAATAAAATAAAAGATTTAATGGAGAGGAAAGATTTAAAAATATTAAATTAGTAAAAATAAAATATTAAATTAGTAGATTAAATAGTATTTATTTTTAAAACTCTAATTGAGCTCTAATCGAGCTTCTAAACGAGGCTGTTCGTGAACATAAATGAACCAAACAACATGTTGTTCAAGGTCGTTCATTTAGCTATCGAGTATTTATCAAGTGTGTTCAATCTCGTTTGTTTACCTTATCAAATGAACATGAACAAGCCCTTATCGAGCCGAGCCACAAGCAGCTCGTCGAACGCTCGGTTCGTTTGTAGCCCTAGGCATGAATTTTTGGAGCCCACAAAGGATGCTATTTTGTTCTAATTCTTAGAGTTGATTGGATTTTTCTCCAAAATCTCTTATAATAAATAAATAAATCTCATAGTTATCAAACTAAACAAAGAAAAAATCAGGATATAACAAGTACTCTCATCCACCAACTAGCAAGAGCCACCTCCCTTATGTTGTAGTGTGTTTATCTTATACTTATTGGCTTTAACAAGTTGATGTGTTTATAGTTATGATTTTCTTTGTTTTGTAGATTTTGCTCATAGCACCTGTTTATGTGAAACAAAAACCACAAATTTTGCTCCCTCAAACGACTTCTGTGGAGTCTGCTGCTTCTGGAGATGGGAAGGTTGCAGAGGATGGAAGCTCATCTATGTTACTAGACTTGAGGAAAGCACGCTTTGACAGGATTGTAAAGCGACCTTCAAAATCAACGTCCAAGGTGCAGTTTGATTTATAATTTTCTTTCCAACAAACTTTCATTATATCTTCTGCTGAAACTTTCTATCTTTCTCCAGGCAAGTGATTGGAATCATGGACCCAAAGAATGCATCCTTATGGTTGGATGGAGACCAAATGCTTATGACATGATCAAGGAATACGATAGTTATCTTGGGCCTGGTAGTATAGTGGTATTTTTCCTTGCAACAAGAAAGCTATAGATTAACTATATTAAATAGATACAGAATGATTTCCCAAATGATAGCTCATGGTTATGAATACTCAGCCGCATTGAATGATATCTTCCCGTATGATATACTTATCAGTTTAGTTTTAACTTGTTTCTGAATTATTCTGTAGAAAACAAAGCTTTTACATAGATTTCCTCTTGCATCACTCTTGGCTTGCTCTATTTTGGGCTTGCACTTTAATTTACCACACTACTTCAGTTTGCACCAGCTGGAATCTTTTTGCCATGCATGCATATTTATTCAATTAGGTTTGTATCTAAATGAATTACCTCAGTAATAAGGTATGCCTTCTAAGATTGAGCTCAGGATAAGTTTGAGCTGGATCACATTGAATTCGCTGTAGAACACGCTTTACATATTTATGCAAATTGTAGATGTCTGGACGCATGTACACCTGGATGGATGTATGCATTGTTTTGTTTTTGTATGTAATCATGTTGTTCAATAGATGTATGCTTGAATGCATGGATCTATTCATGTATAAATGTATGTGTGCGTGAATATATGCATGTATTGATGAAAGGGCGGATGCATGCTTGCAGACCCAAAAAAATGGATGGCTTGGCATTAAAGATTTCGGAACTATGAACGCCTCCCTTCTCTCCAAATAGATTTGTAGATCTGTTCAGGTGGATTCTTATTCCTTTGCTAGTTCTATTATCAAAAGCAAGGATTCTTATTCCTTTGTTTGTTCTATTATCAAAAGCAAGTATACAAGTGTCCCATCTCCTCTTGATGGGTTAGAAAAGTTTTTTATTTTTTTCTTTAGTTTTCTTTAAACATTTAAAATAGTGGTAGTGTTAAATTTTTTAAGGACAAATGGATTCACGATAAGTTTCTTGCAACTCTATATCCTCATCTTCTCACTTCTCCCTAGAACCAAAATTGGTTGGTGAAGAACTTCCTTTATCAAGACAGACTCTTTATGGGATATTTCAGCCGCATAGAATATTTAGAGGGAGAGAAGTTATAGATTTTTCTCCAGCAATTAAAGAGAGGAAAGAATCATCTGGCTCAACATTGTTTCCCATATTTATTTTTGGATAGATTTTACTCATGGGAATAAGGCTATTCTGGTTGATAAGAAGAGATGAGATATTAAGCTTACATAGAAGAGCAAGAGCTTCTATATTCGAAAAAGATAGTAGGTCAACTCCCTACCCCACCCCAGCGCCCCCCCCCCCCCAAATAAATAAATACCCCCCCCCTAAATAAATAAATAAATAAAGCTTTTTTTCCAAATGCAAGAGCTCTTCACACATCTCATGTCATTCATCCATTTCTTTGAATAACTAAGATTTGAAGTCCATCTGTCTAATAAAATATAACATAAGGAATTGCAAAAGGTGAGTTGCTTTAAATTTTAGCCATTTTAAGATGGGATGGACTGTACAATACGTGTGAGGACTGAGGAAAAAAGCTTCTATCCTTGCATAAGGATAGTAATCTAACTATATAAATATGCGTGTGCACTGGAACGTATACCTGGGTGCGTGCATATGCAATGTATGGATGCATGTCGTTTTGCATGCATTTTCCTCATGCATACATTCATATATATGTAATCGGTTGATCAAAAAATGGATTGGATTTTAGCTAAGATGAAAATTGAAGAACTGTACTTGAGATCTCAGCAGTAATACTGAACAAACTTGATTTCAGATCAGATTACATACGACCCTGGTAAAAAGAACACTATTGCATTATTTAAGATATTATCTTTAAAATTTCAAATGAGAAGCAGGCCATTTAGTTTGAATGTACAGATAGTTTCTTAAAAACTTGGCTGTGATATGTTGCTCACACCAATATAGACCAAAGCACACAAATTTTGGCATATGTATGCTAGATTTATTTGAGTGGAATTTCGAACTCAAGTTTTAAGTTGCGGCATGTTAAACCGATGCGGCCAATATTTAAAAAAAAATCATAAATCATGCAGGAAATCCTCTCCGAGGCTACCATCAGTGAAAGGAGCAGAACAGTAGATACTACGGTACCTAGTCAATTGAAAAATATTAAAGTTCATCATAGGGTATAATACCTCCATTCTCGTTGGCCCACTTCAATCCAACACCCCCCTCCAGACTGATATAGTAATAAACATTTATTGCAGGTTGGGAGTCCCATGAACTATGAAACATTGAAGGAAGCTATTTTGAGCATCAGGAATGCATTCAAGGATTCAAAAGATATTCCATTATCAGTTGTGGTAATATCTGATAGAGCATGGTTAGCCAGAGGTATGCCTATTAGAACTCATTTCCATCAAAAAGATCTTCAAATGACTTGTTATTTGCACAGATCCATCCGAAGCTGACAAGCATTCAGCATATACCCTTCTCCTTGCTGAAAGTATTTGCAATAAGTATGGCATTAAGGTTAGTTCTAGATTACTAATAACATCTATTGTTTTCTTTGGTGCCTAATATATAAAAGAGCAACATTATTGTGCATTCTTTTGAACTATGGCAATTGTAAAACATTAGTTGTTAGTCCCATAAAAAATGGGTGCCGGCATCACATACTTATAATTTATTTACATATGAACTGAAATAGTCATGCAATCAAAATTGATAGAAATTGAAAAAAGGTAATAGATGAGAATAAAATTAAGGGTGTTTAGATATATTGAGTTTTTTTGCAAAATTTAATTTCCTATTTATCTTGTTTCCTCACTTGTAGCAGTCAACTGAATTCGCATATAACAGGAGTGGATTGAGATCATGAAGTTTGTGCAGTGTGATGAATTTTTATATTAAATAATTTTGTTTTGACTTTTTTCTTGAAAGGAATAATTTCAATAAAATTAATATAAAAATAAAAAAAAATTAATATTTTGAAATAAAAAAATTAAACTCAATATATTTCATTATAATTGAATCATAAAAGAAAGTCATAAATCAGTGTTGTTTTTCTGATAATTTGATTTATGGCAAATTTATGATGTTGTGTATTCCATAACACTTCCTATGAGCCGGAACAACCCACTTAATCAAAGCATAGTTAGATAAATTGTTTGTTTTAATCTATGGAATCAGAGTTAGCCTAAGAGTTGGAACTACCTATCTCTGCCGAACTTCCTAGATTATGTGCTCTACATTAATAGAATCTTATACAAAGCCTAAGCCATCCACAACTATAGCAGTCGAGTAAGAAGAAACTCTAATTTTGGGTTCACCACCACATAGGGCCATTGAGAAGCAGGCCGACCATGATTGCTTCAAACACAATGTTACCCATAGCATCATTCAGCGCTAAAGAGGAACGTCCGAATGTTGGTGGTGATTGGTGGAGTAGAAATAATAGGGTTTACACCATCACCTCCCAGATATGTATCTACTCTAGCAATAACACATGGAGGAAATGGAATGAGATCTAGGGACTGTTGACCTTGTTTTCACCTGCACCCTAGGTCAAGGGGTTTGACTTGGGCAAATTGACCAAGCCAGACCCCAAGACCTCTTCCATTAAGTTCAGTGGGTCAAAACAGATCTGTGGAGCTCAGACCCAGGTCTTGGGTCAACCCAGGTTGACCAAACTAGCCCAGATAGCCTCTATCTTGATTTAAATTAATTCTAAACCATACTTGGCTCAATCCCCCACCTACTTGGGTCTAATTGACCATGTTGATTGGGTCAACCCATGATTTGGTCAACCCTAGCCTTGTATGGTCGAATTTGACCTAACTAATTTGACCTAGTTAGGTCAAATTCACCCTATTTATTGCAATTTAAACCTTCACAATCTTCCATTGGCTCAAATCCCGTCCAAGGAGGCTCTTTTCCCTCCTAATTAATCCTAGGATTGATCTAGGCCGTCCATCATGAGCTTAGGTCTATAAATAGGCTTGTTAGGGCATCTTGAAAAGGACTTTTGCTTTTGCTCTCACCTTAGACTCTCCCAAGCCGAGATTTCTCATGTGTGAGCTCCCTTAGTCTCCTTCCATCTTTCCCAAGCCAAACCCACCGTCAAAGCCTCTCACCGGCGGCGAGATATCTGGCGAACAGAGGCTTAAAATCTTCCAAAGCAAATTCCCGGCGATCCACTGCATTTCAAAACACGGTTTCTTCTACAAATAGGAGCGTGGACAGTCTATAAGTGCAACAAGCCCAAAATCTCTCGAATCCATCCATTGGATTAAGTAAAATCGCAAACCCTAGTCTAGGACACTTAGATCTAAATAACTTTTCATACATCGTGTTTTAGACCACGATTTTGGTCCCCCATGAATGCTCTTCATGACTATTATCTGTCTTTAAAATTTCGTTAAATTTCATTCTATGGATCGAGAGAATGAAGCGATTATTGTTTTAGGGCTTTAGAGCTAAGCATGCATGAGCTGCCCGCCTTTTGGGCTATTGATCCTCAGATCAACGGCTCGGATCGAGCAGCACTGTGGTTCTATGCAACCGCGCGGTCCTCTTGACCACTTAGATCTCGGTTCGCCGAGATCGCAACCGTCCATTCGGGTTAGCGGAAGATCGGACGGCCGAGGCTTCGAGATGATGCAGATAAGTGGAAAGCGCGTGGGGTCCGTAGTCCTTCCAATCATGAGGCGATGATTGCGTGGCGGCGCAATCATTGCCAATGATTGGTTAGCCGCTGCGCGGTTTGAACGGGCCAATCAAAAGCTACCACGTGGCCTAGCCGCCGAATTAACTTAGTGACATTTTAAACACCATGGAATTTTTAGGGTCTTTTAAGTCATTTAATTAAGAAATCCTAATTCACCCTTTAATTGAGCCCCAATAACTTCAAAAAATTCTAATAAATTCAAATTAAATCAAAAAATTGTGAATAATATACAAACTCTTTAGAAATTAACCCTTAATCTCAGAAAATTAAAAGCCCCTTGATTGGACTTCAATTTGATCATTAATTTAATTTAGATTAAAAATCATCCTTTTAATTAAATTGAATAATTAAAAATTATTAAGAATTCCAAATTTTTGTCTAACACTTAGGAACTCTTCCTTGGGTCACTCCTGACCTTTAGAGTTGATTCCAAGTGTTTTTGAAGCTGATTTGGATCAAAATTCCTAAAATGCTCTAATTAGACAATTTTAATAATTCATTAAATGCCCAAAATCATAATTAATCCTAGAAAAATCCAAATTGGATAAATTAAAAGGCATTCAACTCTAATTAAAATCTAGTATTTATTAAAAATATGAGTTTTTCAGAAATCAACTTAAATTAAAAAGTCAACTCTTCGGTCAATAGCAGTTCGATAATTGGGGTCTTAAACTTCTAAAAATCATAACTTTGCATAAAAAACTCAAATGCAGCAAACTCAAAGTCTAATTACTCTCCTTAAGGTCTAATATTTAATAAAAATACTAGAACCCTAAAATCTAATCTGTTTATAAAAGTCACCTTTAAACCCTTGTGACCTAGCGGATAGGATGACCCCAGACCTTCTAAAATACGTTAATTCAACTTAAACTTCAAAAAATATTATCCTAAGCATTAAAATTGACCAACAAACTAAATCAATTAAAATTGACCCCAAGATATTAATATTTGAACTTTAATCAAAAGTTCTCCTTTGGCCCTTTAACAAAACGGAACAAAGACAACTTGAACTAATTATTCAATATATGACATATCCACAGCCACATGGCCTATTGCACGCACATAGAATTGCTTGTTATGGCACTATTTCTAGCTCTAAGTTAGGTCGATGTTTTTCTTTTTTGCTTCTATGATGTGACGCTCTGCATGTGGCAAGTGTGCTGGTTGTTTTGATTTGCTATGATTGTTATTATGATAATGAACTTTATTTTTTATATTTTTTTATGATGTGATGTGCGGTAGATTACCCATAGGTTAGGGGCGATCTTGATACTAATGATATCTTCTGCAGGTGGCAATGCTCATGCAGCACTAATAAAGGGGGCTAAAATAATAAATAAATTATATATATGCTTACTACATGTGCTTCAATCATTTAGCTCCTAAATAAATAAGAGCATGACCAAGTGTCGCTTGCATGATTACTTTTATTTAATATATAACTGCTTAGGATATTTTGTTTTCTTTAACTACTTAGGATAACCTTGCATGAGAGTATAACTCTTTTTTTTTATGATGTAATGTATTTGATGTATCGAGTTGTGAAAGTTCATAAAAATAATGCATTTCAAATATCAGGGATCTAAAGGAAAAAAAGAAAGTCCCTTCACAGGAAATTTCTTTTTCATTTGGGTATCTTTCTGAAAGACGAACCCTAAAGAAGAATGAAGGAAGACAATCCATAAAAGGACTTAAATATAAAGATGAAGATAAAATGTCTTGTTTTTAAGACTTGCATCATTCAGTAGGATTAAAATCCAGGTTGTTGTCGGTGAGACCTGACTACTATTACTTTTCTGCAGATCCTGAGTTGTACTTATATGGCACTTGTCATGGACTTTTTTCTGACTTTTTCTTACTATGGTGGATATTTATATTGATGTGTTTACTTTGTTTTGCGCCGTAGAAATTGTCTGCTTTTCTTAGGTTTCTTTCTTATATATGTGTGTTTTGATTTTGCTAGGCTCTATAGGCATAAAATTTTTTCTACTCATAATTAAAATTTAAGATTTTAAGACTTAAATAATATAAAAAACTAATGATCTAAGGAATAGCCAGAATCGTTCGGGGTCACATGCATATTAATGCATCTTCTCTCTCCTTATTTTAAGACACTTCCTCGCACGTAAGTAGAGTTCAGATAATCCAACCTATGAGGATGAGGTACTGGACCTGGGGAAGTCTAGTTTTTTCTAAAAAATATATTTTATAAGTCTTTTTTAAATTTCATACATTCCTAATTTAGAGATTTTAACTAGCATACATCACATTAAAAATCAATTATATCAAAATTTAGTTGCATTAGCTCTAGGAGCATACTATCTTACATAAGTACAAGGCCACTAATGAATCTCTCTGGATGTTTGCCTTACTTCCCAAAAAATTTAGCCACCCACCCATCTTTCATGAAGACCGAACAACATGGATTTTATATGACTAGGTGGTTAGCTGGCTTTCGTTTTTAGGCAATATATAAGTTCAGAATGCATTAGCTAGGACACGGGTGTTAGTGTTGTGTGTAGAACACTA
>NW_021320036.1:788187-803311 GCF_001605985.2 Dendrobium catenatum | reverse complement strand
TGTCCAAAACGCACCAAAACATAAACAATGACAAGTTCTTTATGTATTGAAGTCAAATATGGAAAGAAAAACCTAAATTGGAGTTATGGGTGGTTTCTTAATAACATCAGAAAAAGTCCTTTCATGATATAAGAGGATAGATATTAACATAATACTTTCTATAGTAAAGTAGTCTCAGTCATTTTGAAGATGGATGATGACGTTCTTAAAATTCCCCTTATGCCCTGAATCAAAGAATTTTTTCTTAGTGGATTCATGGGAGGGGCATCCAAGAGGAAATTTTCTAGTGAGTGTAAACTAGAAGGATTCGATTACTGCATGATACTTCGTTACAATGGAAATAGTAAAAAATCTTTAAATAAATTTAGGCCTCCTTAGGTTCAACATTGATTATCAATATACCTACCTGCTAGAGTCTTAGGGAAAGACTTTACGGCATTTTTTGTGTGTTGGGGGGGGGGGGGGGGGTGTGGTGGGGGGGGGGGGGAGAGAGAGAGAGAGAAAGCCCTCAGCCAAAGTTAATGAATCCATGGGGTTTCACAAGCAAGTAGGGTGTCAATTCGTGTCAACGGGTCATGTTCGGGTCAAACTAATTTTGACTCGACTGTTTCTAACCCGATCCAAACCCGAACCGATTCAAGTTTTGGGTCGATTTTCCTAACCCGGATTGGGTTCGCATCAACCCGACCTGACCCGTAATCTATTAAATGCATGAAAAATATAAAAATTGAAAATTTAATTTGCAATTAAATACATGAAATTTTGCAAGGTAATCCATACAAAAAAACTTGTAACTATTATTTAAATTGTTTAGAAATTACAATGTTACATATTACATTGATTACAAAGTACATAATTTACAAATAAACTCACATTACACTTCTTATACGGCTACACGTGAACTTGAAGAATGAAGATATTATTATACTTGAATTAACTGCAAAAAAAATGCTTAAACACTTAAAGTAATAAACAATATCACGAGGATCTCTTTTTTTACAATTTTGTAAATGACATCTTAAATTGCAAGTGCCATGCTTGCTGCACACTGATATATTGCCCCACATTTTCTACATTTACATCTCTTCTTGCCATCACTAGGAAGGGGTAACATCTCATAAAATCCCCAAATCGTTGAACTCATCCTTCTTCTTTTCTTCGTAGCAGCCGAGTCATCTAAATCTTTTTCATCAATATTACACAAATCATCATCATCATTTTCAATGTCAAACTGAAATAGGAGCATTGCCTATTTGCACATTCTCATTGAATGGAGTACTTTCAACAATTATATTAGAATCCTCCATCTAGCAAAGCCCATATGAAAGCACTTATTAAAGTTGATGTAAATATGAACTATGAAGGTACAACAGATAACGATTGATGATTCCAATAATATTTAAAAAATGAGTCAATAACAAACAAATAGCATGTAAATAGCTCCTAAAATCTATTCCCTGTGAGCATGTAAGTAGCATGTAAATAGTTAAATGACCTGCATGTCATCATTGCTGATCATGTAAATAGGTAAAAGACCACAGGTCCACAACGGCTCCAACATGTCAGCATTGCTATCACAATAAAAGCATGTAAATAGGTGAACTGTAAAACAAATACATGGCTAATGCTCATCATGTAAATAGGTATAAGGCCCCAAAGTCCAAAATGACATAATAACAGACGACGAACATCAAGAAAGAGATTTCGGATAAGACGCAAATCATGTAATCATATATGAATAAAAATATTTAAAATCAGTAAAGAATATAGGATAAATAGTGATAAATTATCTATAGGGTTTGTTAATCACACACGCAGCACCTAGGGTTCCAATTTCAGAAGCTCAAAAATGAAAAAAAAACTTGTGAAAACTCATAATAAATACTACAAATCTTGCCAAGCAATCATCCTATCACCACATTATCTCCAAATGCAAAAGGGTTACTGGTTGTCTATATATGTCGGTAAAATCTGAGGCTTGTGAGGAAATATCTAACTATGAGGGGAGAGAAGGAAACTTGAATTCATCACCTGCGATTCTTGAGAAATTGAGCCTACAACAACCATTCAATAATAAAGAATGCAGATGGAAACTAGGGCAAGGGCCAAGGCACGCAGTGGAACAGAGAAGAGAAAAGACGAATTCGAAAATCAGAAGACGCAAGTCGAAACGCGCGAAGTATTCAAGTTACCTAGCACCGGGCCATATTAATAAGAAGTCGGGTAAAAAATGAGTTATCAGGTTGACCCGAACACAACCCGAAACTCAAATTGGGTCAAATATTTGAACTCGAACTCGACCCATTTTCTTAACCGGGTCAACCCGAACCCGGAATTTCTTAGATCGGATTTCGGGTCGTGTCCAAAATTGACACCCCTACAAGCAAGACAAGCTAATACCTAGGTCCTGAAGGAAGGAACTTCATCCACCATGACCACAGGAAGGATAAAATCGGCGGAATGAAAAAGAAGTGGAGGAAGACATCTATTAGTTGCATATCAACCTTAGGATTGCATAAGAGATGACTTTGGAACCATCTTCATGAGAATAGGACTTCAACCGATTGGATTTGCATGTGATGCTACTCCTAATTGCCACTGCCACCCACATGGTAGATTGTAAATACTACGCACCCAACCAGTGTGGGCTCCAAAAATTCTCGCCGGCCTCTCCACAACCCTTTCTTTTTTTGCCAGCGAGAAGAGTTTTAATGAGTTTAGGTTCCGGAGTAAATTTTTAGAAGACAAATTTAAGTTTTTAAATAAGGCTCTATCCAGAGATTTCGCCCTTATTTTATGAGGATGGATGTTGCATGTATATTTATATGTTTGAAATAAAAGCATGTATGTATGTTTGGATGTCTGTTCGAATATGACACAGATGACTTCATTTGTAGTTTGTGCTATGGAAGAAAGAAATAATTTTGTGTAGCTTATGCAATGGAACATGGGAATAATTTGAGATATTTATAACAGTGGGGGTCGATTCATAAGCCAACCATCTTACAATAATCATTATCATCTTCATTAATCCTCTATTGATTCTTCTTGGGCACTCAGGATTCCTAAGCAGGATAGAAAAGATAAAATGAAATTTAATTTGTATAATGGCATTTGACGTACTTCTATCCATACAGCCTGAGATGCAATGTATAGTGGAAAAAGAAACTTTGCACTCTAAAAGAACCTTCATTCTCACTTTTTCTAGATTACGTTTCTCTTTTCTGATTGAAGTTTTAATTTTTCAATTCATTCCATTTTCACGTGTTAGATCAACTTTCCAGGTTGATAACCTGGTGGCAGAGATTGTTGAGACGAGACTGGGAAAACAAGTAATTCGTCTCTCTTGAATATCTTTGATTTCCTTTCTTTTTTGCCCAAGTCTTAACCACCCTTTGTTCTTGCTCAGATTTCAAGAATACGGCCATCACTATGTTTCATAGGGGCTGAGGAGGTGATGAGTCTGGTAACTGCTCAAGGTAGTCTTACGGCTCTCAATTTAAGATATTCTATGCATCATTAAGTGCGGTAGCTTTATAATAATCACTTAATAATTGCTGATAGTGGCTGAGTGTCGTGAACTAAATGAGGTCTGGAAAAACATTCTAAACGCTGAAGGGGACGAGATATACCAAAAGGTAGCATCTTATCTGCCAAGTTTATTTGAATAAATGCACATTCAAATTGTCAAAAGTTTTGGTCAAAATGGTTGCAGGGAATGAACAATTTGTAGTTCATTTATGAATCAATTCTTACAGTGCTGCTTATCAAAACTTTGTTGTAGGAAATTGGTTTCTACATGAAGAATGGCGAGACCCCATCATTTATGGAGCTTTCTGAGAGAGCCATTTTACGTCGTGAAGTTCCAATTGGTTATGTCAAAGGAAATAAGCTGGTAAAATGCTCACTCTGTATCCTCTGTCCCTGAATATGTTGCACACATACACCTATTTATGAAGGTGTGATGTATCCGATACACGGATATGCCTCCGATACGGCACCGACACGTGTCGGACACGGCTTTGCCGTATCCTATTAAAACACTATTTAATTTCAAAAGGACACGCGTATCCGATACACGTGTCCGTTGAAAAATAAAAAATTCGGAAAAAAAGACCCATCGTATTTACTTCCGCAGCTGCGAGCAAGGTTCTCTCATTTCCGAGATGGATTTGAGTCTCTTGATGATATGGGAATATTAGAAATTGCTATTCTTTCACTTGATGAGGCTAAATTAGAAGCTATGATATTTATTGAAGATAATATAGAAGTTCAAAGACAAACCACCGAAGAAACTAATCAATAATCATATCATTCCTTCTATCGAATAGTTGAAACTTCATGTGCTAGACAATTTATTTTTATGCTTTTGTTGTTGTACTAGACATTTAATGCTTATTTTTATTTTGATATTATAAGCTACAAATGATGTTACTTTCATTTTTTTATAATTTCAAACATTATGCTTTGATTGTTTTCTTAATTTTTATGTATGATTTATAAATTATAATATCATGCCCGCGCCGTACTTGTATCCTATATTTTTAAGAATTGACGTGTCCCGTATCCGAATCATGTCGTATCTGTGTCGCGCTATCCGTATTGGTGCAACATAGGTCCCTGATATCAAAAGCATTATTTGAATGATCTCTCACTACTTTTCCTTGGAAATTTTTTTTTTGTAGGTCATAAATCCAAGCAACAAGTCAGAGCCACTCTCCTTTGATGTGACCGATTCACTCATCGTAATCTCTGAGCTTGAAGGCCAGCAGCCAATAGTTTCCTAAGATGTAAGTTTTGATTACTTTTTAAGAGCTAAATTTCAAGACACCATTGTTATCTCCATACAGGCTTGCGTGTTTCATAGAAAGTGTAAATACAAGCAATAAAATATTGCAATTCGTACTGCCTTATCTGTAAGTACAACTATTGCTAACTTTCAGATCATGTGAGGATAATTCTTTCATAATTTGTTATATTGGGACAGCTAAATTCCCTCATTGATGTGTCACTGTTTATTTGAAGTCCTATAGTTGAGAGAATTGTTAACACTGAAACAGTTATTGAGCAAGTCTTCAACACATAAAAATGATTATTCATAATAATGATTCCATTCAAATTTCACTATATTTTGAGTTAATATTAATAATAGATTAGGAATTTGATAAAATTCTTCAGTAAACCTCATGTAATATACTGCAAGGCATAGAAAAATTCTTCAAGAATAGTGGTAGGACTAGGCCAATTTGGTATAGCTTTAGATTTCGTTTGGAACAACTTTTTAGTACAAAATTTTTTAAACCAAAATTTTTTTATTAAAAAGCTGCTTTAGAAAACAATTAAGGCAACTGTCTCAACAAAGCCTTATGCTTTGTTTGGGATGGCTTTTTTATTGTTCTTAAAGCAGGTTTTTAATACAAAAAGTAAAATTTTTGTACGAAAAAGCTGTTTTAAGAAGCAATAAAAAAACTGTCTCAAACGAAACCTTAATCTTATTTGGATCTATTGAAATACCCTCAACATTGATTATATGCCTAACAAAGGACATATTTCAACCAAAATTCATATTTAGATAACTTTGCATATGGTTCATTCTCTCTTATTTGAATCTAATGATGAAGGTCCTTAGGGAATCACCTGTTCCTGCCCCTCTTAAGTGGTCTCTAAGTGATTGCAAATTATGCAATAAACATTCTCTTGAACTTAAAGATGGATGCAATGATGCCAATAATAAGCGAGCAAACCATCAAATGGTGGATTCCTTTGAGGCGGTGAAGAAAAATCTACACTTGAGGGTGTTGTTAACATTCATAAACAATATTGTCAAATCAAAATACATCACATGGTCGATAGGTTTAAATCTTCCTCATATGAATCCAAGCGGGTCATTTGAACTTGGCGTGTGGCTTAAATTCTGTAATTTCTGTGGAAAGTGCATTAGCTGAGTATGACTCTCTGCTGCTTACGCGTGTAGTCGTGTGATTAGAAGAGGAACAATTATTACGTCCTCCGACCGGACGTAGAGGAACATCCGATCGGAGGCAATTTCCCGCCAAATACCGAGTTGTACCGAGCAAATACCGAGCAATGTCAAACAATAACGAAGAATACCATCATTTGAAGACCCAATACCGAGTTATATCGGGCTTTACCGAGCAAATACCGAGTTATACAAAAGTTGTACTGAGAAAAACTCGGTACAACTCGGTATTTTCTCGGTACATCTCAATATAACTCGGTATTGGTCTTCAGAGAACGGTATTCCTCATTATTATCAAATAATATCTAGTTGTACCGAGCAAATACCTAGTTTTTTTGGCGGGAAATTGCCTCCGACCAGACGTTCCTCTACGTCCTTGCACCGGATGAAATAAAAGTTCTTAGAAGAGTGCACTATAGCATTGGATTCTCTTGTTCAAGCTGTCGAGTAAGAGGAATCCTTGAGAGTACTCAGTTCGATTCTCCAATTCTAACTCGCTAATAACTATTAGTAAGGCCAAATGTTGCTACGTAGAAATTATTTTCTGTAAAAAATAAAATAATATTAGAATATTTTGATATTATGTCAGAATACAAAATAAATACATAAAATTAGCAGATGAATGTTAAAAAAATAGAAATATATTTAAATAAAATTATAAAAAAAAATGATACTAGAAAAAATGATAAATTTTCTACCTGCTCAATATAGGTTAAGTACTTGCTCTCAACTCTTTAGTATATAATTTTGTCTATTCACGGAGGAACTATTTTTATGATTAGAAATCGTAACCTGAACAAATTAGCCATCTTTGCTGTGAAAAAAAAAAAACAATCAAACACTTATTTTTTATGTGTTTGTTATCTATTTCGTATTTTTATGAATTAATTATGAAGTAATTTTATTAAATATTTAAATTTAAAATTGCATTATAAATTTATATAAAATATTAAAAGTTTATAAGCTTATGTCAAATAAAAAATTTATTTTTGAATAATTGTAAAAATAATCTCATCAATTTCAATATGGCTATTTTAAAGATATTTAAAAAAAAAATATTAATTTCAGCACATCTTTGTGAAGATCATTTTTTGTTTTATTTTAAAATTAAGTTTTTTTTTATTTTTATTTTTTTGACTTGAGAGATTCTAACTTTAGAAACCAATTATAAATATAGATAATTTCAAATTTAGGATTTTCATAGAGAATTTTGAATTTATATGCCATATAATAGCGAAAATTAGGAAAAATGCTCATTGCTTGTTTTCTTGTAGAAGTATGCTAAAAAAAAGTTCATTTTAAATTATGTTTCTCTTGTTGTGCTGGCTCACTATTTATTCAAGCCCATCCCAAGATAAAAATGGTTGATATCAATTGAAATTGAACTTTAAATCAAACATTAATTTAAAATTGATTCAAACTTGGATCAAGCTTGTGTCGACGAAGGTCACTAGAGCAGGCATTGTGAGACCGCAACATATTATGATTGAAGTTTAGTGGGGGCTCAAGAGAGTTGGATCTCACACAATCGGAGTTTGCATCGTGAGACCGAGAAGTACCTTGACATGGTCGGAGTTAACTAAGGGTTAGGATTATGACTGATAAAGCTCATTATAACTTGCCTCGTAGAACGTGACCAACAAATAGGAACTTGGGAGCTATGTCTGGCTATTGACGAGAACTAGGGACTGGTGGTGTGACATGATCTTATCAGAGAAGGAAGTATGGGACTTGCTATGTGTGAAGGAATTTTCAAATTAAGTTTGAATAATATTGAGATTAGATTTAAAGAAGATTCAAATAAAATTCGAATTCTAACTGGTTCGAATTAAATTTATATGTGACCGACTTCAATAAGAACTACGCAAATGCAAAAAGAGTGACAATTTAATCCAAAATAAACTTTTTGCCATGTTTGTCCAAAAAAAACATTCATATTCCTTCAATTTCATGTATTATTGAGCTTAAGATCAAATTTTCATATTGAGAGAGAGAGAGAGCTGCCGGGTAACCGTGACGTCGTGGCTCTTGTCTCGGGAGGTCTCCTCCGGCGAACATTTTTCTCTTCTTCATCTCTTTCCGTGCAATAATTCGACCGTCCCTGGCTATGAGACCTTTATCTATGATCCAATTTAGAAGATTCAGTTCACCTCTCCCAGTGTTTTTCACTTCCATTTGCTTACCGTTTTGTTTGTGTTCTTCTTCTTTTTTATCAACAGTAACCACAAGTAGCTGGGATCCATCCGTTTCTCTAGTTCTCAAGCACCCCATTCTTGTCTTCCTCGAGAAGAGCTGTAGAACCACTCACCATTTCAGGCAAATCTTAGCCCAGATGATGAGGCTTCATCTCACGGCCCAGACATTCCCCATGAGTAGGCTTCTTTACTTTGCCGCCGTCTCCCACCCTGAGCATCTTCTAGAATATTCCATTCTTCTCTTCGAACATTTCACACCCAATCCCAATCTGTTTATTTTCAACACCATGATTTCAGCTTCGTCCTTCTCACTAACCGAATCAGTATCCATCTACAAATTAATGCTTTGCTATCAAATTTTCCCCGACGAGCAATCCCTACTTTCCCTCCTCAAATTATGCGATTGCTTCTTGGTTGCCAAACAGATTCATACACATATTATTATTAATGGATTCAATTGCCATGTCTATTTGCAGAATTCTCTTATCAATGTGTACACGGCGAGTGGGAAGCTAGATCGTGCCTATCAGGTGTTTGAACAAATGCCTCTGCAGGACGCAGTTTCGTACAATATCATGATATCTGGATATGCGAAGAAGGGTTATAGCTTGCAAGCTTTAGAATTGTTTCGTGAAATGGTTCGCTTCGGTATTGAGTTTGATCACTATACTGCAGTAGGACTCCTGCAATCATGTGGTCAGCTTAAAGATGCGGTTTTGGGGAAGTCTGTTCATGGATTGGTTATAAGAAGATTGTCATTATCTGAGTCCTGTCTGGTTTTGAGCAATGCTCTCATGGACATGTATGCTAAGTGTGGGGAGATGAGGATATCTATGAAGGTTTTTGAGGGGCTTGAGAAGAAAGATGGTATATCATGGAATATTGTCATATCTGGACTTGCCAACGCTGGAGAACTAGATATTGCTTGCGAATACTTCTACCAGACACCCATGAGAGATTTGGTTTCATGGAACTCGCTGCTTTGTGGATTTGCCCGTAAGGGAGATTGGAGAGCATTAAAGAACTTTTTTGAGAGCATGGTTGCTCAACAAGTCAAACCTGATAAGATTACAAGCATGACGTTAGTTTCTGCTGCTTCAGAAATGGGAGTTCTGGATCAAGGAAGATGTGTACATGGGTGGGTGGTGAAGGCGCATGGAAGTTCTGATGCATTCTTAGGATCGGCACTGATAGATATGTACTGTAAGTGTGGAAGCTGTGAGATGTCTCTTCATGTTTTTGAGTTGATCAAAGATAAGGACATTACTACATGGACGGCCATGATCACTGGACTTGCATTCCATGGCCATGGAACCAAAGCTTTAGAAATGTTTGGGAAACTTCAGGAAGGAGGCCTAGTGCCTAACTTTGTCACCTTGATTTCTGTTCTTACCGCTTGCAGTCATTCTGGGCTGGTGGATCAAGGTTTAAGAATTTTCAGTAATATGAAACGAGAATATGGTGTCGAGCCAGGAGTCGAGCACTACGGTTGTCTTGTAGATCTTCTTGCTAGATCTGGGAAGCTTACTGAAGCAAGAGATGTGGTTACAAGGATGCCAATGATGCCAAGCCAATCAATGTGGGGAGCTATTTTAAGTGCTAGCAGAGACCATGGTGATATGAAACTTGCTATGGAGGCATTAGATGAACTTGTATTGCTGGAACCTAAGGATGATGGTGGCTATGTTTTGTTGTCCAATGTGTATGCCTCTTGTGGGAGATGGAGTTATTCGGACATGGCCAGAGTGATCATGGAAGGAAGAGGAATAAAAAAGACTGTAGGTTGGAGCAGTGTGGTAATTGATGGGGTCCTTCATGCTTTTGTTTCTTCAGATAAGAGGCATCCAAATTGGGATGAAATTCGTAATGCTCTATGTCAGTTGCATGAGGAAATGACTCTCCTTGCCGACGCCAGGTGAAGTATTCCTCAAATTGAGTGATTGCTAAAATTATAGCTTCTTCAACCTTCATGCTTTGCAAGCAGTTATGTCAGGTACACCTCAACAAAATTCACAAGTAGTTTTATTCTCTCTTTTTTAGGAGAACATTTATTTTGAGTAAAATCTCATTAATTCTTCTCCCATGATTCTTATAGTTTATATTGGTGCTTAAAGGAAGTGAAGTCTGACAATTTAATAAGCTGCAGGTAAGAAAAAAACTCTTGTCCAATCTTTTGCCTTGCTTAATATGATTTCAATTATATTGGTTAGTTTCTCCAGCAGAGAAATGCTTCTGTTTTAGTTCATAACATTGTTTTCTATCTCCTTATTTTTTCTTCTTGGAAATGCTTAGGAAAATCTCTCTGATGGTAGGATTATTTGACGCAACACAGGTGGAAGAAGCCGTTTCAAGAAGTATTTTGAATGCTCAAAATCATTCTCTCTTTCCTTCACTTATGATTCCTCTTAAGATCCAAGAGTCCTCTCGCTTCCTTATGTCCTTAAGCCAAGCCATAAATTCTAGGGAGTGAATCAAATGAGAACTAAAGTTAGGATGGATATTGGTTGTCAAATCCATTTTGTAACTTAAAAGCTTAAGTTTATAAGTGATGGTTGATCACTTGTTATTCCTACATCAATATATTTTTCAGCTAACTGATGTGAGACAAAACAAAAAAATTAATTGAGAATTTTATTCTCAAAATGACACAATGGAGACAAATGATTTATGTAGCTGATCCCATGTAATGAGATAAAAACTTGATGTTATTCTTGTTGTATTCTCATAATCGAGAGAGTTATTCTCCTTTATTTGTTTCTTTTTTCATTCTCAAGTATGTTTATTTATGAGCTCTCCATATTAAATCAATAATACGCAGATATTCACTTCTTCTGGTTGAATCCAGTTCTTGAATTTCACTAAGCGTTGGATATCATCAACATGCTTTATTTTACATGATGTATTAGTTTTGATAGTGTATTTAGGGAGAATTATCTATTTTCCACATCATATTAAATATTCATCAGAGATTTTTTAACTGAAATTTGGTTGCTAAAACAGTTGAAAGAAAGCTTAATTAAGGCTTAAAGCCAACCATCAAAGCTTTTGGGCTCAAAAACCCTGCTGTTCACAAGTAGACTGAATGATGTTAGCTCAAATTGTAAGCTTCCGCTTCTCTTCTTTTCCATGTTTATCAACTATATTTGTGCTTCTTATATAAATGGTTTCTTATATAAATTCTTATCCTCTCAACTACAGCCTATGCTTGGAAGTTTCAAGTAACTGTTAAAATCTGTTCATGGATGCGGAACCATTGTAGTCTTTTTACGAACGCAGAAGATAACTTTCAACTATTTTACCTAATAGAGAGAAATCTAAGAGGTAAGCTTCATCTAAAAATATGTTCATGTAGATTGATCACTGGCCTCGTATCTTCATCAAAGCTTTTACAACAGATATATGGTTTAGGATGGTTTTACTTAATAAAAAAATATGAAACAATCAAAGCTCCATCTCCTTATCAAACCATCTCCTAATTATAGTTTGCATCAATGAAACAAAGAGGTCGGCCTTTCTTATAGTGGTTGGTCGACAGTTAATGGATTGCTTCCTTCTCTATGTACTCTCAGCTGCTAAATTCTTAAATGTAAACTCCATCTCTTTTTAGTTCTATCTCGCACTTATTATGTTTTTTCCTTATTGTGTGAACTTAAATTATCATATTTCAACATATAATGAAGAATTGCTTCTCTTCTTTTGGGACGTTTTATTTTTCTATTTCTTCTCCCGAATACGTGAAGTCACATGATTGATTTATTTTTTGCAGTTATTTTCTCTCCATGAGAACTTGGTTTGAAGTCATTAATGCGAGAAACTTGTTGCAGGACTTGAAGGGGAAAAGAAAAAAGGTTCAACCTTGGTGAATTCTCACTCTCAGAATATTTTATTTCTAATGTCATTCTTTATGTTTCTTCTATTGTTTCTGCGAATTCATTCATTTTCATAAAAATTAAATCTACTTGAATGATCTAGTTTGCAGTACCTGGAACTTGCTTTCTTTTAGCTAGTCATGAAATTACTTCTAACAATTACTTACTTTTACACCAAGAAAATCAGAAAGCTGCTTCTTCTTGAAGTACCAAACAATCTTGCTGATAATTTCTCAGATGTTAATGGGAAGTAAAAGAAAATTCATAAAGCATTGTTGAATCCAAATTTATTTGTGAATCACAGTTATACTAAGTGTACTAGATGGAAAAAGAGTAGGGATTGTTACGTCTTCAAAAAATTATCTTGATCGGGCATCTCCAGGAAAATCAAGTTGGAAACTTCCAAAATTAAAATTGTGACATTCCGAACTCCGATTTTAGCAAACTTACAGGCGAGCTGAACGCCTTGGAAATACGAACCCTATGACACCAAATTCAACCCAATCCAAGCCCAAATGGGTCCAAATCAAGGGTCTAAAGCACTGTTGGAAGGTTCGAACCACAATGTGGATTACCAAATGGTTTCCAAATGTGACATGCTTATAGTCGAATCGAGTGGCTCGACGAGATGAATCCAATGAGCCCAAGATCACTAAATTCCGACATCACTAAGACATTCAAATGTTCATCGAACGGTCCACAATCAAGGGATTCAACATCAGCTGTCCATCCAACCCACTCCCTTTTTACCCTTGATCTTCCTCCTATTTACGGGCCATGCCACTCTAGGAATTCTATAAATAGACCCCTTCTTTCTCTTGAAAAGGGAGGCCCCCAGCAAGAGAGCAAGAGAGAGATCAGAGATCGCTCTTGCCTCCTCGCTCTTCCTCGACCACCACTCGGACTTCTGCCGAACCACCACCTGAGGCCCGGACTTCTGCCATATCTAAGGCCTAGACTTCTGTTGACCACCACCTGAGGCCCAGAGTTCTGCTAGACCACCACCTGACACTAAAGGTCCATCGAGCCACCATCTGACACCAGAGTTCCGCCAAGCCACCACATAACACCGGATTTCTGTTGGAACATCACCTGAAATCGGAGTTCTGCTGAACCACCACTTTATGTCAAGAGTTTCACCGGACCACCACCTGATGCCCGGAGTTCTGCCGAACAACCACCTAATGCCCAGCGTTTTGCCAGAACACCACCTAACACTAGAGTTTCATTAGACCACAATCTACTGCTAGAGTTCTGTTGGACTACCACCTGACATCAGAGTTTTGCAGAACCACCACTTGGCACCTAGAGTTATGCTGGACCACCAATTGACACGTAGAGTTTAGTCAAACCACCACTTGATGCCAAGAGTTCTGCCGGACCACCACTTGAGAACTGGAGTTCTGCCGAACCACCAATTAATATCGTAGTTAACTGGACCACCAACTGACATTCTAGTTTTTCCAAACCACTATCTGATGCCTTGAATTTTGCCAGACCACCGGTTGACACCTGGAGTTTCATTGGACCTTCGACTGACATCGGAGTTTTTTCAAACCACCTCCAAACTACCAAGAGACACCCAAACTTCCAAGTCTTATCGGACTTCCGCTGGACCACCAAGTGAGACCAAACATTCATCTTACTCTCACTTGTGACTAGACTTCAATCATACGGTTAACATTTGTAATATGTTCACTCTCGGGAATGAGTCAGCCTACTATACTTTACTAAAATTCTAGTATAATCATTTTTCAACTAGGCGAGGCCCTGTGGTTTTTATGTTTCTAGGATTCTTCACGTAAAAAGTCTTATGTTCTCTATGTGTGAGCTGGATATCAGTACCATGCTAAGACGTAGAACTATAGCTCTATCATAGAGTATATTCAGCACACAATTATTATTATTATTATTATTATTATTATTATTATTATTATTATTATTATTATTATTATTATTATTATTATTATTATTATTATTATTATTATTATTATTATTATTATTATTATTATTATTATTATTATTATTATTATTATTATTATTATTATTATTATTATTATTATTATTATTATTATTATTATTATTATTATTATTATTATTATAGAATGACAACAACATGTATATCACTCAAAATCACCTCAATTCACGTTATTTCTCAATTTGCGCATTGTTGCCTCAGAATGTATGTTGATTTTCTTGGACTATTTTAATTGAATAAATTGATAGTGATTCTTTGGTATTGATGACATTTTGAATGCAATGGTGAAGTCTGTTTTACGATCAGACGGCATTAGGGCAACGTTCCGTATTAATTTCGGATGTCGGTCGTCGGTTTTGACCGATCTTGCTTAGAGTGTTGATCATCTTATTTGACCATGCTAAGATGTCCTCATTACAACAACACAATCCATTTGACAATCATAGGTCATTTGGTCCTTCAAGTGATGTGTTGCGCCAACGTGTGCGTTGCTTAAGTCACATTTTTTACCTCTTATCTCATGTTTTGATGTGTATGAGTCAACATTACTATGCTTTATTTTGTTCATTACTTTATGATGAGCTGGTTATATAAGAAATATACAAACATTTAGGTATCTCTTTGTAAATCAATATGCGATGCTCCTATTTATTTTATTTTATTTTTAATATATTGAACTTTGGCACTTAGTATTGATAAAAAAAAAACGTAGATCTTGACTTAGAACACCTAAAGTCCATCATTGTCTCATCCTCCATGCACTTTTCCTCTCCTCCATAAAAGGAGACCAAAGTTAATTAATTGGGCTATTTTATCCATGCAATCACATGGTCTGTCTGTGTTATAATGTATTCTAAGATTTTGCTAAAATTTAAGTTTGCAGTGAACTTTAGCTGTTTCACTCTAACGTATTTAATGCATAGAGGACACAACTTTGAATTTTTTTAGCATTTCTGATTCAAGCTTTAGAGTAATTAATAACTCTTACCAACTCTTTAGTACTTTGTTATCGGAGTTAAAGTTTATTTAGTTTTATTTGGGATGCCTGTAATTTTTTTACGAAGATAGTTGTTGTATGTTTGGACAGTTCTTCCCGTCTGGA
>NW_021320036.1:777103-788087 GCF_001605985.2 Dendrobium catenatum | reverse complement strand
TGGAGAATTTAAGTGAAGTTTCTAAAAGCTCGAATCAGTTCGTCAATGTTCCGGTGCATGCGGTTGAAACGATCAATTTGGTGAATTCTTTGAGTTGTGATAGATCGGATCAAAGGGATTGGCTAAATGGTTCTTCTGATGGTGATTTCGTTTCTGACCAGTCGGATTTTGGTTTCATGTCTTCGGATTTTTGCGGGGGCTCTGACCCAGGGAATGATTTTTCTTTGGTTCGTGTTAATGTTAGTCATTCGAAGGTGTCTCGTGGCAGGGGCCGTGTCAGGGGCCGTCGAAGGCGTTGATGACTTGTTGTTTTGTGTTACTAATGCTATGTTTTTCGGTTTATGGCTTTCGATGTCCAGGGAATGATTTTTTCGTTTTGTTCTGGGGCTATGATGTGGCCGGGGCTCGTGCCCTATCTTTTTGCTGGCGGCAACCTTTGGTGCATTTCTTTGTGGATCGTATACTGGACGCTTTTATCACCTTACTGGATGGCCCGTGCGAGCTGGTGGGGCACTGGGAGTCTCAACCAATTACTGAGCCCAACTACCAACTATCAACTTCCTTCTATTAATGTATTTCATCTTTTTATTTTCTGTTTTGACTACTTTTGGTGTAACCTCTCCTTTCTTCAATAAAATGGTTTTGTTAAAAAAAAAAAAAAAAAAAAAAAAAAAAAAAAAAAACACTAGTTTAAATCGGATAGACATGGTCAAGAACTCATGATATTCATAAAACTAACAGCATGCTCAAAAAAGTTGCTCGACAAAAAGTATTATATAGTTCACCCATAAGATAAGCTAACATCCCATTACGTAAAGGAATATTAATTAGTTCATAGCCCCACTAAAATTTTTTGAGGAAAACCAATTAAAGAAGAAATTTTCTTTAATGAATCCATTTATCAAGCAGCTTCTTAGCTTCAATAAATATAGAAAATATTGATTCCTTGCATTTCTTATAACAAAGACAAGAACAACATCAATCCTTTATCCCACTGCATGAAGTTAGCTACATGATCCTTTTTTTCTCCGTTGTGTCTGATTAAATATAATAAAGAAAGATCATTTATAATACATTGCAACCAACCATTTTTTGGGCTATGTCTATCCCTTTTAACATAAGCCAAATCTAATACATCTATTCTCCTAACCGGGTCATCGGAAGACCGACGTTTTGTGACCAAACTATCTAAGATGACACTCTCTAATCTTATCTACCACTGGAGCAACTCTAACATTTTCACGTATATACTCATTTAGCATTCTGTCTCTACGAGTAAGGCCACTCATCCACCTGAGCATCCTCATATTTGCAACAACAACAAAAAAACAACATTAAGCCTTTATCCGTGGGGTTGGCAACATGAATCCTTATTCTCCATCATGTTTTGTTAAGGATCAAATTCTCATTTAAATCTAGTAAAAAATCATTTCTAATATTTTCTAACCAAGTCTTTTAGGTCTATCTCTGTTTTTCTTAGCATATGTCAAATTTAATACATCTACTCTCCTAATTAGGTCATTGGAAGGTCGACGTTTTATGTGACCAAACCATCTAAGGCGACTCTCTCTTCTCTAATCTACCATTGGAGCTACTCCAACCTTTTCATGTATACGCTTGTTTCGCATGTTGTCTCTAAGAGTACAATCACTCATACACCTGAGCATCCTCATCTTTGCAACAATTAACTTAATTTTATGCTTTTCTTTTAATGGCCAATATTTTGCGCCATAAAGCATTGCAGGTCTCACCACCATCTTATAGAATTTCCCCCCAAGTTAGAGGTACTTCTCGATCACACAACGGGCCCGATACATTCCTCCACTTCAACTATCCAACCTGAATTCTACTAATAATATCCTCATCTATTTCACCATCACTCTGAACAATAGACCCAAGATATTTAAAATGTGTACTCTTATGAATGAATAGATTGTCCAAAGTTACAATCCCCCCACTAGATCTATTACTAATAAAATTACATCGCATGCATTCAATTTTAAATCTACTCAAATGAAAACCTTTAGACTCTAAGGTTGGCCTCCATAATTCAAGTTTACCTTAAACTCCCTCTTTAGTCTTATCAACAAAAAGAATATCAACAACAAAAAGCATACACCAGGATACATCCTCTTGCAAATGTCTAGAGAGAACATCCATGACTAAAGCAAAAAGATATGGGCTTAAGGCCAATCCTTGATACAATCCAACAGAAATAAAAAAATACTTGGTCAAATCACCTTGTGTTTGAACACAAGTAATAGCTCCTACATACATATCCTTCATGACTTGAATATAAGCATTATTAATCCCTTTCTTTTCTAAAACTCTCCATAGCACTTCTCTTGGAACTTTATCATATGTTTTCTCTAAATAGATAAATATCATACGTAGATCCTATGTATTCTCTATACACTTTTCCATCAAACCTATCAATAAATATATAGCTTCCATAGTAGACCTGCCCGACATGAATCCAAATTAATTTTGAGAAATATTAGTATCACGTCATAACCTATGCTTCATAACTCTCTCCCGTAGTTTTAAAGTACGACACATTAACTTAATTCCTCTATAATTCCCACAATCTTGTGCATCACTTTTATTCTTAAAAATATGAATCAACACACTCATTCTCCATTCGTCTGGCATTTTTCTAGTCTTCAAAAAAAAAATAAAAAGTTTAGAAAGCCAAAAAATTCCTTCATCTCCTAAGCATTTTCACACCTCTATTAGAATATCATCAGATCCAATAGCTTTTTCACACTTCATTTTCTTTAAAGACTCACACTTCGATTTTACTAATAAGCCGATAAAAACAAAAGTTTTTACTTTTATTTAGGGTGCTAGAGCCACTAAAATCAATAGTATTCCCACAATCTTTATTGAAAAGTTTTGCAAAATATCTCATCCACCTTTGTTTAATATTCTCTTCTAATAAAAACACTTTTTTATCTTCATCTTTAATGCACTTCACTTGAACTAAATCCTTACTACTCATGTATCTTTGTTTGGCTAACTAATGCATATATATTTTATCCTCCTTAATATCTAGTCTATTATATAAATCATTAAAAGCTAAAATCTTTATCTCGCATATTGCTTTCTTAGACTCCATATAGACCTTTTTATATCTTTCCAAATCCTTATCTCTGCAACACTTAACTTAATTTTATGCTTCTTTTTTAATGGCAAATATTTTGCGTTATAAAGTATTGCAGGTCTCACCACCATCCTATAGAATTTCCATTAAGTTTGAGGGGTACTTTTCTATCACACAACAGACTCGATGCATTCCTTCACTTCAGCCATCCAACTTGAATTCTAATAATAATATCCCCATCAAGTTCAACATCACTTTGAACAATAGACCCTAGTATCTAAAATATATACTCTTTCTAATGAATTGATCATCCAAAGTCATAATATCCCCACTAGATCTATTACCGCTAAAAATTGCACTTCATGTATTCCGTTTTAAATCTACTCAAATGAAAACCTTTAAACTCTAAGATTGGCATCCATAATTTAGGTTTTCTTCGACTTTATCTCTAGTCTTATCAACAAAAAGAATATCACCAACAAAAAGCATGCACCAGGTAGATCCTCTTGCAAATGTATAATAAGAACATCCATGACTAAAGCAAAAAATTATGGGTTTAGAGTTGATCCTTGATGTAATCCAACTAAAATACGAAAATACTTGGTCAAACTATCTTGTATTTGAACACAAGTAACAACTTTAGCATGCATATCCTTAATGACTTGAATATAAACATTATTAACTCCTTTCTTTTTTAGAGTTCTTCATAGCACTTTTCTTGGAACTTTATCATATGCTTTCTCTAAATCAATAAATATCATATGTAGATCCTCTTTATACTCTCTATATTTCTCCATCAAGCCTTTTAATAAATGTATTGCTTCCATAGCAGACATATCGGGCATGAATCCAAATTGATTTTGAGAAATATTAATATCTCATCATAACATATGCTCAATTAACTTTAATGTATGACACATTAACTTAATTCATCTATAATTTGCACTCTAGTGCATCACCTTTATTCTTAAAAATAGAAATCAACAAACTCCTTCACTTATCTAGAACCTTTTTAATTTTGAAAATAATATTATAAAAATTAGTATGCTAAAAAATTACTTCTTCATCTTCAAATCATTTCCACACCTCCATGAAATATCATCAGGTCCAATTACTTTCCACACTTCATTTCCTTTAACGCCTCCCTAAATTTAATTTTACTAATACATCAATAAAAATAAAAATATCTATTTTCATTTAGGGTGCTAAAATAGTAAAATCATGTATTCTTACAATCCACATTAAAAAACTTATCGAGTATCTCATTCATCTATATTGAATATCCTCTTTTAAAAAAGAATATTTTTTAATATTCATCCTTAATGCATTTCACTTGAATTAGGTCTTTATTTTTTCTATCTTTTAGCATGGCTAACTTACACATACATCTTTTGTTATTCTTAGTCTAATCTATTATATAAATCATCAAAACCTCAATTATTTGCATCGCATATTATTTTTTTAGACTTCTTACAAGCTCCTCTACATTTACCCAAACCTTTTAAACTTTTACATCTAAACTAATTTTTCTAACAAAACTTTTTATTTTTAATATTTTCTTACATATTTTAATTCCACCACAAATTATTTTTCCTATTAAGATTTGTTTTTTCTTTTGATACTCCAAACACATGTTGTGCAATATTTTTAACCTCACTAGCTACTTTTTGACACATAATATTAGCTTCATCATGTAGAATCAAAATCTAACGATCTTGAATCTTACTCTTAAAAGTATATTTTTAGTATTTTTTAAATGTCCCCATCTAATTTATTTTAGTCCCTCATATTCAAGTCTAAAACTAATAAGAAATATTGGATACATAAAGTTTCGCTTGAAAAAAATTTACAATCTTTGAAATCTAATAACACTGGTATAACGGCATTTGCACACTTCTCACTGTATTCAGGCTATACAGCGCATCATTTTTAGAATTTTAGGGAATATCCTAGCATTAACACAATTGATTAATGGATTCAAGTCAAAATTGTCCGACAAGTTTTACGTAGACTGTTGACTATCTAACTCAACCCTACACTTTTCTCTGTAGGATTTGGGACTTGGTAATGACAATATTTTTAAAAGGGTTGCAACACGAGGACTTCCCAAGAGGTCACCCAGCTTAGAACTACTCTCGCATAAGCACAATTAACAACGGATTTCTGATGGGATCCGGTGCACTGATGTTGGTATGGTCACACCCTAAAACATGAAATCAGGAAAAAAAACACACATTTATTGTATGTAGGAACCCAGAGCAAAGCTCCATTTATTGACTTCAACTAATTATTTTGGTTGTTTTTCTTGCCTTTGTTTTCTAAACCACGAAATCAGAAACAAAAAAACTACACAGGTCGATACCATACACACTTGTCATGCTTTCCAATGATCTTGCTGCATAGTCAAACCGTTAGTAATGAGGAAATGCTTCAGATTATGATGATGTTACACATTGCTAGCATTAGTTATTAAGATTTTGAGATTCAAAAAGTCTATATTGATGAACTATGATGTCTAGTTACGCAAAGCATTCACCTGAGTTCCACAAATCCCAATAGCACAAAGACTAAGCACCAATAAAACAGACCAGTTAGATGTAAATAAAATAGCTTATCAGAAAATGATATCCAAAGCTCCATAGCTATGCACATTCTACAAGGGATACCAAAATGATATAAAAAGCTCTATTTCCCATCAACCTGACAAGAAAGAAAATAATTCATTGAATTTCTCCTCAACCAAACAATTGAAGCTACTTCAATGCAATTCCTTTCTTATTTTCATTTCTATTTCATTTGCATTTCCTTTCTTGCGATTACTTCAAGCCAAACAAGCCCTATCGGTTGAGACTATCCCATCATAGAATCACGGGCAAAAAAACAGTATTAGGAAAAAAATGTTAAAACAACCACCTCTACCGATTGAACAGTTCCATAGGGTTTGAATAGCTCGAGTAAGTGAGAAATGTCATAGCTCCTTGGCAGGTTGCAAACGTAGAGCTCGCAGGGTCGTAGCCGGCGCTTCGTCTCATCTGTAGCGCCAACTCCTTCGCCAATAGCCTTCTCCTCGTCTACCAAATCCGACTCCGACAAGAAGACCTTCCTTTCATTTTCAGCGACGGCAAAAACCCTAGGGGTTCTTCGAAATCTAGAAGGAATAAGCAGAGTGAGGAGAGGGGATTGTGAGCGAGACAGCGATAAGCCCAACGAGGGAGATGAGGAGGACGGATGGGTATAGTGTAACGAAGGGTAGGGAAGAAGGCGAGCGTGCGTGAGGAAAAGAGTGGCGGCCACCGCCGCCATGGAAGCTGAGGGCAAAGATAGGCGAATGGATAAGGTAGAAAGGGCTGATTTTCTGCAATTTGGTTTGGTTGTTCAATATTTAAATGTCCAACCCCATTAAAAAAACAATTTGTATTAAATTTATACAGCATAGCTTTTTTATTAAATTTGAAGAAATGAAGAGATGATATAAAAATTTAAAAAAATAAATTATTTTTAGAAATAAATAAGCATTTTGATTTTTTGAGATGTTAATTAAAATTATATTAGAATGTTTTGATACAATATTTTTAAAATAAGAAATATGCAGAGAACAAAAGATGAAAGAATAAAGAAATGCTCTGAATTTTTTGACCAAATTTTGCTAAATCTTAAAAATATTATATTTATTTTATGATGAAAAAACATAAATTTTATTTATTTTTATCAATTATATTTATTTTAAAATAAATTTAATTAATTTGAGATTTATCATCACCAAAATTTAGCTAAAATATTCTATAAATGATAAAAATTGAAAGTTTCATAAATATTTTCTTTTCCACCATAATTGTTTGTTTTTTAAGATTAATTATTCTATGTGGTCACCGAATGTCATCCAAAGATCAACTAAAATGTGTCACGTCACTTCTTTATTGTGTATCGTGACTCGACATAGTTTAACTGACTGCACCTGATTCAACTCCATACGTCAAACTGCATGCGGCCTCCGTAAATAATAATTTTTAGTTTTTTAAGGACTAACTAATTTTTTTCTGAAGAATACTTTCTGTATTTTTCACCTAATAAATTTAATGAAAATATATTTAAAATGTTAATAACCAGATAAAAACTTTTATATTTTGGGGCTTCGCAATTATAAGTTCCAATCGACGTCGGTGAATCCCGGCTCTCCCTGTAACAGGCTTTTCGTCTTCCTTGCGCTAGCGACCTTGGTCACGGATGTTAGGGCTGTCGTCGAGCTTACGCTCGTGGATGCCGATCGGGTATGGGGAAGCATAAGCTGCTCAATCACTTTGATCATTCTTTTTGGAAAATGCAGGTATTCTTTGCTCAAGAGTCTGCGCTTTTTACCCGAGTGTAATCCTATTGTTTTTAGCAAATTTCATTTTATTTGCTCCATACAAGATTGTTAGAACGTGAATTCCTGTTACTATTCTACTTCAAATTGTTGAGTACGACGCCTGTGAGTTCCGACAGGCCAAATAAAAAAGCTTGTGAGAGTACGAGTGAAAGACTGGGTGCGAGAGTTGGAAAGGTATCCAAGGTTATTCTTATTTTTCTTCAATTAATTTGGCTCCAAGGTTACAAACGGAGCAGTAGGCTCTTTAAATATGCTTTCTGACCACAACTCTCTTAAAGGTGGCTAGGGTTGAAAAGAATGTAAAAAGTCCTCTCGGCAGAGGAGGACATTGATACTTTTAATACTTAGGTGCCAATTTCATTCACTAGGCGAATTGTGTGTTGTGTTTAGTATAACCAATGGATGTCAATACTTAGGGCTCACACCTTGCAAGATTTGATGGTATACGTTTTGATGTGATGCTTATTGTACTTGAGTTGTCCAAGTATGTGAACAACCCTTTTGTCGAGACACGTGTTGGACTCAGAATGGTTCTAAGGAATAGAAAGTCGATCTTCCTTACTATTCTTTGCGTTGTGATTTTCTTGCTCTCTACTTAACCCCAATGTCATTGCTTTCATCCATTTTCTTTCTATTGCAGTTTCTTTGTTAATTTCCTACTTTTCTCCATATTGTAAATATCCTACTTTTCTCTCCATGAACATTTTTTGCCATTGATTTTGGCGTCTTGCTATAGTGTAGTCACGATTGAGTTTGACCATCATTAATGTCTCTTTTCTATGACTCAATACCTAGGAGTGGATTGGCCAGTATGGTTGATAAGTCACCCCTCTTGTCACCCCAAATAATAAAGATGGGGTCATATCTTTACCCTCTTTGGATTGATTGGTTCGTTGTGTAGGGTGTCTTGGACTTACCTCATAAGTAGAAAAATGGTGCCCTTTCATCTCTTTCTTCATTAGGTGGCTGGCAACTCTTGTGCCTGTTTGAGTTCTGTTGGATGCTCTCGAAACTGTTGTAGTTACGGCTATTGTAAGAAATGTTAAGCTAGCTAAGTTTTCATTGTCAGGTGAGCTCTCTTTGACTCAAATTAACTTGAAAGGAGAGTTGTAATCCAATAAAACCCTAATTATAAATTCATGAGAAGTTGAATGACATATATATTGCATTAATGAAGCTTATTATGAGATGAAATATATACAATACCAACAACAACAACATTTGACTCAAATTAACTTGAAAGGAGAGTTGTAATCCAATAAAACCCTAATTATAAATTCATGAGAAGTTGAATGACATATATATTGCATTAATGAAGCTTATTATGAGCAACGGCAGTGTTAATACCATTGTTGCAAAATAAATACCTTATAATTCAAAGTTAAATGACCTCCTTAATTAAGACTCCTTATGCACTAGATTTTGGGGTTGAGTTTATATTTCATTTGGATGTTGTGCCTTCCTCTCTGTATGTAACCATCAATCATGGAATGACACAAGGAGATAATGCTTGCCTACAATCAAAAAAACTCAATGCTTTAGATAAGGTGTGATTTGAAGCCTAACAAAGCCATGAACTATAGCATGGTTAATTCAATCACATAATTAGTTGGACTATCCTAGAGCCTTCTAAGTTGGAAATCTCATCCTTGTCCTTTCATGATTGATTGTCTCTCATTATCACATAGGCTATAAATTTGAGCTAAATAGGAGGAGCCCTTTATGATTGAAGAACAATATGAAACTTGCCAAGTCATTTACGAAAAAAGTGAATGGCTAATGACTCCCATCGATGAT
Organism: Dendrobium catenatum; assembly: GCF_001605985.2. Lineage (NCBI taxonomy): Eukaryota > Viridiplantae > Streptophyta > Magnoliopsida > Asparagales > Orchidaceae > Dendrobium > Dendrobium catenatum. The sequence goes on along the minus strand of NW_021320036.1, from coordinate 778,821 downwards.
CAGTGCCTGAAGAGTTACTATTATTATGCATTGAATCCAACAAAACTGACTTTGGTTTAGCCTATGAATTCACAAGACTGAGCTATGTTATTGTTAATAAAACCCAAGGCCAGGGCTTCATGGCTACTTACTAAAGAATTGAATATTAACAATTCTCTTGTCATCAAACCCGGTTCAAGCCATGAAGTCATTGAGACTGCATTGGGTTTAGGTTACCTAAACCATATGACTTGGTGCCATGACTTCTATGCTGATAATCATTTATCATCAATTTTCATCCTAAAAAATCAAGGACTATCCCAACTGAGAGATTAATGAACTATGAATTTTTGCACTCATGGGAAGTTTTTAACCAAAAACTTTAATTAAATCTTATATATGGTTGGAATATAGTTTTGTATTTATCAATCTTCTTTCTTCAAGAGTTTTCAACACAAAAACATGATAGTTTAGTGGGGTGCTTTTGTAGATGTAAGGAAACGAGGGAGTTGGAACTTGGAAGTGTGGAGATGTCTACTCATTAGGCGGTTAATGAAGGGGAAAACAAGAAGCAATATCAAATAAGCATATGACAATAGAAAGAAAATCTAATGTTACAAGGCACAAAAATAGAAAAGAATCCCTTTCTCGAATATTTAATACTTTTGTTTTAAAGTTGCCATCATTTCTGATACATGGAGAGCAAGAGCATAAAACCACACTTCATACTCTAACATGAATGTACTTTGTTGTAGTAATCTGCTTAGTTCATCTCTCGTCTAAAATAATGCTGGGGGTGAATCAATCTCGAAGGGCTTTCATGAATTCACTTCAAAATATGTTGTTATTGGGATGATTACTAAAACTAATATGACACTGATTAACCCACTAGTGCTTTGCCTCGCAAGCAAGTGCAATGACCAGTAGAAACAACTTAAAATTTCTTGATATGCCATCCCATCCATAATCACCTTCATCTAATGTAACTAGTCCTTGATGACCATTAAATTGTGAGTCCCAAAAAAACAAGTATGCATATTTTGAAATGTGCATCCAGAGTGCATTGAAATTACATCATCGCCACGGCCATGCCCACTGCAGGGCCATCACTTATCATAAAAAAAAAAACTATAAATCAATATAGTGGCGAGCACTCTTATGACTTCCTACCCATACTCCATTTTACTAGATGTTAGACTAAAGAACCAACATGTGTCGTGTTACGACTCTATTACGCTCTCAACCCTTAATCGATCTAAACAACTCATATAGGCGACCATGTACTATGGAGGGTGAACTTGATGCAAAGTTTTTTGCTTATTTTAACTTCTTTATCATGTCATCAGAAGTCATATATGTAACACATAAGATATGATTAGAAGTTTTATAATAAGTTTCATTACATAATACGTTAAATTCTGCTATAATAGCCTTTAGATACATATTATTTTATAATCACTATTGTCCTCCTTCGTGCCTCATAGGAGCTCACCATGCTCATTGTTGTTATTGGCTCTTAGTTCTTTTATTGTTGGAATCAACTTGTCTTCCGAATTGTGCAACATTAGGCTTGTTGATGTGGTTGGGCTGGTTTGCCTTGGAATTTGTTTTGTTGATTGGTGGGTCTCTCTATGCGGCCAATCATCATTGTTATAGTTCATTCATTGGCCAATGCCTTTTATGGTCACCTACAAATTTATTTTGAAAATTTTATTATTATTTTTATAGTGTTACTCCTC
>NW_021320036.1:757346-776560 GCF_001605985.2 Dendrobium catenatum | reverse complement strand
CATCTAATGTAACTAGTCCTTGATGACCATTAAATTGTGAGTCCCAAAAAAACAACAAGTATGCATATTTTGAAATGTGCATCCAGAGTGCATAGAAATTACGTCATCGCCACTGCCATGCCCACTGCAGGGACATCACTTACATAACAAAAACTATAAATCAATATGGTGGCGTGCACTCTTATGACTTCCTACCCATACTCCATTTTACTAGATGTTAGAGTAAAGAACCAACATTTGCCGTGTTACGACTGTATTGTGCTCCCAACCCTTCTAAACAACTCATATAGGCGACCATGTACTATGGAGGGTGAACGTGATGCAAAGTTTTTTGCTTATTTTAACTTCTTTATCATGTCATCAGAAGTCATATATGTAACACATAAGATATGATTAGAAGTTTTATAATAAGTTTCATTACATAATACATTAAATTCTGCTATAATAGCCTTTAGATACATATTATTTTATAATCACTATTGTCCTCCTTCGTGCCTCATAGGAGCTCACCATGCTCATTGTTGTTATTGGCTCTTTGTTCTTTTATTGTTGGAATCAACTTGTCTTTGGATTTGTGCAACATTAGGCTTGTTGATGTGGTTGGGCTGGTTTGCCTTGGAATTTGTTTTGTTGATTGGTGGGTCTCTCTATGCGGCCAATCATCATTGTTATAGTTCATTCATTGGCCAATGCCTTTTATGGTCACCTACAAATTTATTTTGAAAATTTTATTATTATTTTTATAGTGTTACTCCTCCTCATCGTCATTGTTATTATTATTATTATTATTAAATTTTTTTTTTATTATTATTGTTGTTGCTAGTTTGAGCCCGAATGTGAAAGATTGGAGTTGATATCAGGTTAAAATCATACATAGAACTCATGTCAAAAGTAATAAAATAAATATAAATTTTATATTATTATTTTAATGCTAAGGTGCTTCTCGAAAAATGATACTCTATAATCTAATACAGTTGTGGTAAGAAATAGGCAAATACTTGACTAGGATGTCATTGTTAAGTGGCACACTATAATTGAACCTGATTGTAGTGAACGTAAGCACGGGTAGGTTAGAATGTCTTCCTTAAGCAATGCACCATAAGTTTACATGGTTATGGTGGAAAGTAAGCAAAAGTTGATTATATCTAAATCTAAGATTAGATTTGCTTTGGGAACTTTGAGTGGGAAGGCAAAATAATTGGTGGATAATGTGATAAGAAGAGTAAATACTTCTTGTTTATAAGAGAAATGAAATCAAGAAAAAGCCAACCATGTTGAGGAAGATTATAACTTGTCTTACGTTAGAAATGTTAATAAATGATTAAAATAGTCCATTAACTCTTTATGAAGAATTAAAATAGTCTTCAATTATATTAAATGACCATTTTGTTTTCTCAAGTTCTAAAAAAAATCAAAATAGTCCCACGGTGGAGACTATTTTGGTTCTTTTTTAAAGAGTTAGGGATCAACATGATCCTTTAATATAGTTGGGAATCAGTTTACTCTTTCATAAAGAGTCAATGGACCATTTTGATTCTTTTCTCTAATATAAATGATGTTGTGCTTTTAGTACTAGTTGTAATCAAGCCAAGCCGAGCTGAGAATACAGTGGATTAGATTAGACTTTGCTTGATCATATTAAAAATTGCTCATGGCTTAAGCTTGAGCAGAGTTTGCAATTAAGGCTATCAAAAAATCTCATCGTTAATAAACAACTCGTGTTTGGCTTGCTAATTAGCTCGTCTTTGGTTCGTTCGTTAAATAAATGAGCTGAGCTTAAACAAGAATTTTGAGTTCGCTGTTTAAACAAGCAAAACATGAATAAACTTTGATTGTGTTTGCTCCTATAAGCTTGAGATAAATAAATAAATAAATATATATATTAATGAATTGCAGTCTTTTCTAACTGCAGCTCTTATTCACGCCAAGATTTTTCTTATGCGATAGCACCTGGTAATTTTCTCTGTAAGCAAAAAGTTGGAAAGAAAAAGTTCCACATCAGTTGGAAGCAAAACATTATATTTTTTATGAAGTATGAACATCAACACTAACGCACAAGCGTTTAGCTTGTGGGACTGCCAATTGATGTACTTAACTTAGAAAAATTTCAACCAATTTAATAGTACAAAACCTGCATTTAAAATGTTTTAAAAATTGAACTTATATTTTATAAGCTTGTTTATAAATCCCAACCAATTTCTACATTTAAAAAGTTTTTAAAATTAAGCACTTAATTTATAAGCTTATTTATAAATCATAAGGAGCCACTTCGAGCTGAACAAGCTCATTACAAATAATATGAATCGAAGTTGAACATTAATATAACGAACTATTTTGAACATGAGTGAATTCGAATCACAAATAGGGTGAGCTCACTCATGCTGGGCTCTTTTACACCCCAAATTTCCACTTATATGTTCTTACTTGGCTTTTTTTTTCTATGATTGATCTTGGTTTGTATTTTGTTTGTCGAAATTTTATCATAATTTGCTAACAAAATAGAGCACTATAGGACCAATAAAAATCTTAAAAGTTTTATTATTGTGTTAAACTTGAATTTTATTTATGTAAAACATTGTGCTGTAGCACTCAACATTCTGAAAGAATTAGCATTAATAAATAAAAACTAAAACATATATATTTGAATTAATTAATATGGTATAAAGCGGAATTGTTTGTTAAAAGGTATTGCTTAATCTTGTGGAATTGACTACTAAGAAATTTTGGTTACTACTATAAACTAAATATAATATGCATGCGAAAATAAATATGATATGCATAGGAAAATAAATATAACATTCATCTTAATTTTTCTTGCAGCCTTGTGAGTAGGTCATACAACAATGTAATTTAAAGAAAAAAAAATTAATGTGGGGTGTTGAATATGAAGTTTGTATAGATCTGCTATGAGGATTTGATGATTTTTTTTACGAATAATAAAATGTACAAATTAAAGAGTCACAAGAGTCATGAATGAAGTTGGATATAAATAAAACCTAGATGACCGTATCATTTTTATAAAAAACTCTATTTATAGCATAATTTCAATTCTCATTGTATGTACTGATGATATAATTGTTACAAGTAATAATAATAGAGAACATATTTTAGGAAAAAGGTCTGAAAAGTTTGAGATCAAAGATATAGGCAAACTCTAATATTTTTTGGGAATATAAATTTGCTCAGTTAAAATAAAGAATATTTTTTTGACAAAAATGTATCATAGAATTATAGAAGAAATAAAAATGATTTATTATAAACCTTGAGAAATCTCAATTGAATCAAATTAAAAATTGAACGTATATGAAGAAAAAGTAAAAAATGAGAATATCACTTCTTAGTTTAAAAGATGATCTATCTCACATTCATCCAAGCATCGAATTTGATGTGAGTTTTATTTGTCAATTTATGCATAAACCTAAAAAGTTTCACCTTTAGGTTGCTTATAAAATCCTTATATATTTTAAATCAAGACCTAGTAAAAGAATTCTTTATAGATGCCAAGATACTATAAATTGAAGGATACACTTTTATAAACTATGCATGAATCATGATCATCAGTGGATAGAAGATGCATGATTGAAACTTTATATACTTTGGAGGAAATCTCATAAAATGGAAGACTAAGAAATCATATGTTGTTTCAAATGTTGAATCTGAATTTAGAGCCATTGCATAAAAACAAATGGAAAAGTCTAATGAAGAATGCTGTGACAATAATTATATTATGAGCATTGCTCATAATCCAATACAACATGATCGTACTTAGTATGCGGAGGTACATATAGGTATTTCATAAAGAAAAATTGGAAAGTGTGTTGATTTGTATGTCAACAGGAAATCAACTTGCTAATATTCTCTCCATAGGATTCTATAACCCACCTTAAAAATATTATAGGCAAATTTATAATGTTAGATTTATATCATTCATTGTGAGGGAGAGTATTAATTGATAGTGGGGCCCACAACACAACCAACGACCCCAAATATATAGGTTCTACCTTCTTCCAGCGACGACTAATCATGGGTGGGAGTTACAAGTCTACCAATCTTGATAGGAATTCTTGAGCATATAGATGAAAAGTTCTAACTATCGGAGCAATCCTCTTTATGGCCCTTGGATTATAGTTTTCGTTCTTCTTCTTTTCCTCTTCTATTTGCCGGCCTCTCTTAGGGATGTTTGGAAAAGCCTATATATGCTTCTACAATTTGTATAGATTCAAATAATAAAATCCTAAATAGCTTTTCCTCTTTCCCATTGATTGCTATCCAGATAATAAAAGGTACTCTATATCATCAATAAGAGGCTGGATATCAATCTTTTAACTCTATAGTGCTAAGGTGAGATCCGTTTCTTATGTAGTGTTTAAATGTTTGGTTTTTCTGAAGGAAACTGTCAGAGAACTCGTCGTCAGAAGCTTTTACTCCTTTATTAGTCCAATTCCCACTTGTCCGGGATACATTAGCCGTGCAATTGTACTCGTTTTGTAGAATTCTATTAAAACTACTGGTAACATGTTTGTATTAAAATGCTTTGCGCTTAGAAAATCATCCATTGAGCTCAATTTGTCTTCTCTATCTTCTTGCAGCTGTAATGTGCTTTGAATATCTACAATAGGATTGTCTGAAGATCTATAATGTGATTTGAATATCTTCTTGCAGCTGTAATGTGATTTGAATGTCTACAATAAGATTGTCTGAAGAAGCAGTGCGTGTTGAGGAATCTGAGCAGCGTTAGGAAAAGTGGGTTGGGCCCAGCTTTCTGATAGCAGTGATTGTCCCGAGATCACAGCCGTGCGGATACCGAATGGTGTCCGAAGTCCACCCATAATGTGTCACGTCATTATTTGGTACCGCTCGATACCGGGTGACGTGGCGCGTTCTGGTTGATCTTTGCTTCGGTCAGGTTGAGGGATATGGCAACAATAGCGGTTTTTTTTTTTCTTTGTAAATTTTATTGTATACTAAGGCTTCGTTTGGGACGACTTTTTTGTTGCTTCTTAAAGCAGCTTTCTAGTATAAAATTTTAATTTTTATGCTAGAAAGCTGCTTTAAGAAGCAACAAGACAGTCGTCCCAAATGAAGCCTAAGGCTTTGTTCGTAATAGCTTTCTTATTGTTTTTTAAATCAGCTTTTCAGTATAAAAGTTTCTAGTTCAAAAACTTTTTGTACTTAAAAGTTGCTTTAGAAAGCAGCAAAAAAGTTGTCCCAAACGAAGCCTAACTCTTCCATGGATATTAATCTGATGGCAAGATTTATTGATCTTGTAAATTACAACAAATGAGAAGTGTTGCCATCACTAAGGTTTCCAATGAAAAATTGTATGAGGATGGACTTGAAATCATTGAATTTATCTTCAAATACTATAGTAATTTTAATATAAATTTAATGATATTTAATCTATCCTAATACAAATTATATGAGGATATTTTGATAGTTTTAAGCTTCAGACATGGTTTATTTTGCACTTATATGTTGCTTCACATTGGTTATATGATGCTTTTGTGTACAATTGAATATAGACAATTTTAGTATATATGTGTATAAACACAATATATGTGAGCAATGGTGTTTATTCTCGTGCTGAAAAAAAAAAAAACTTTCACAAATAAGATAGCAATGAAGCATAATTACATATTTGGATAGAGATATTTTGTAACTGTAATTTTTAGGTGGATTTATATACACAACATTTAATTTTATTGTATCTACAATATTAAAAGTTTAAATTTTCTATTTATATGCTGCTCAACTTTTTTAGGAATATATTATGGGCTTGAAAAATTCATGACCCAGTCTCTTTTGCTATGAGAGTTTTAATGAATTAGGTTTTGAGAAAATTTTCCAGAAGGCAGATTGGGTTTGAAAAAGGGCATAGAGATTTCACCCTCATTTTATGAGGACTTTAGAATTGAGTTTTGGTTTTCTATATTCCCTTATAGTTAATTACCCCTCTAAATAATGAGAGAATTTTTTATTAAGGTTATTCGTCAAACAAATGCATAGTATCTGGCATATAGTTGCAGCATGAGCTTGGTATTTAAAATTGAAAATTTCATCATATTATATTTTTTTGTGTTGGTATTATATTTTTTTGTGTTGGGCGGGGGGGGGGGGTTGATAAGCCCGATCAAGATCTCATGGTTCCATCGTCTCAGGTCATCGTGGTCTCTTGTCTACTTAGTCAGAAGAGGTAGTCGACTCAACCTGACCGAAGGATTCTTGTTGGCAGCTATGGGTTGTTTTGTTCAAAGGTATCTTGTAGATATGAGGAAAATATTTGCCTAAAGAGAAAAATTTGAATCCATCTTAGTTAATATATGGTTTTGTGTCATATCGATTATATCTTATTGATTTATATCTCAATGATTTGACATCCTTGGGTAAAATACATGCTACGACTGCGGCCATAACGCAGTGGAGTCGTTGAATCAAGCCACTAGGTTAGAGGCTCGCGGTTATAATCGTTAACCACGTAGAGTCACTAGCCAAACCACGTGTTATTTGTGGAGCCATCTAGCTAAACCACCGATTAGAGAAACAATGTCACGTCCTTATTGATAATAGATGGTTTGACACTTAGGTGGTTAAGGAGTTTGATTAAGCTCCTAAGGGTGGCTTTAAAATTCTAAAAGGGAGTTATTTGTATAATTTTTTTGGACATTTCTCTCTTAACTTGTGAGGCATGTGGCGTTGTCACAATGGGCATGAGAATCAAAGGCTACTTAGGATAAGTAGCCAGACTATGATACTATGAATTAACTTGAAGTTCATTTACTTTTCCAACGTCATTCATTATTTTTGAAAATATATTTTTATTTTTGAAAATATATTTTAAATGGATTTTCTTCTTTCTTTTTTTTTTTAGTTGGATTTGTAATTTAACACCGACATCCTGTCAATTCATTCAAGGCATTATCATAATAGGCATGATGATCAAAGCCTCCTTAGGACATATAGTCCTGAAGCTTAAGGTTTCTAATCTATACGTCATTGACGGAATGGGTAGTATTAAAAGGTTTCAAATATTTTTATGTTTTCTTTTATCATTTATTAATAGCAAATGAACCTCAAACATAGGTTTTATACTAGGTTAAAATGATTGAGCTTAATTTATTACCTACAGAGAGACATATTACCAAATTAGTATATATATTAACCTAACATAATAGAACTCAAATTTTATTTTATTTTTTATATTCTTAACATGTTTATGAAAATAAGATTTAAAGGCTTAAAATCATTAAGAGGGTGGTTTTTATAATTACTTAAGTGCTTTATTAGCAAAACCATAAAAAAAAACATCCTAATGAGGTCTGCTTTATGCAAAAAAAATAGCGATGCACATGATACAAATGGGTAGCCTATACTACAAGCCTGGTTGATCATATGAAAGTCTCTAAGGTTTATAGAAGGGAGGCAAGCCTTGGCCAACAAGATCAAGGCTTTGTTAGTGCTCTAACTTATGGCCAATATATAATATACCATACCACATAATTTGGATGAAAATAAAAGCAACACTCCGAAGTGTGTGTGAGTGTTACCAATTCGTTCACAACAATAGCTGAACTTTTGCATTTGCATTCATCTAAAACTCAATTACAATCTAGTAAAATAAAGAAAGGTCAACCAACCTTTAGGTAAAAGAAAAAGAACAACTATCATCCTCAAGAATGTTCCAAACATTCCTCACATTCTTGAGGAATACATATATTATATCTATCTCCTATGTCCCACACAAAGTTGTCCTCAATCGCCCTTTGGGCACAAAAATGGGTTGCCTTGTTGTACCCCCTGTAAGTATGTAAAAATAAGACCTTTTGGAATGACTTTAACCAATTGAACTTATCACCCTCCTCAGCATAATGCCTCCATAACTCCTCCTACATAAACCTGTGCATATGTTTCACCACACTTGCATTGTCCCCTTCAATAATAACTCCAACTACCTCAAACATCCAATCTTGAAGGAGCTTCTCAATATAAAGGATTGCCAACAATTCCACTTGGGTGTTGTCCCAATGAGTAATGCTCCAACCAGCCGCAACCACCAAATTTCCCAAGCTATCTTGTTCACAACAATATAGGTGGTCTTAACATGTTGCAAAAATTATACATGGATTGTAAAGCGCGCTGTGGCATATGTGTATACCCTGGCACAATGAAAGATCAATTGGAGTTTAATTTAATCAATTGAACTTCGATTGAGCCCGAATCGAACTCAGTTTGGATCGATTTGAGTTCTATTTGGTCTAATCAAGTTAGTTTGATGAAATTGAGCCCGAATTAGCGTCGATTTGGATTAAATTATGTTCGACGAGGTTCAATCAAGTTGATCAAACATGATAGAAGGAAAATAACTATGCTCCAGAGGATGTGCATGAAAAAACAAGGTCAACACACCAAATCGGCTTTGTCAATACATGTATAACCCTCTCAACAAACATTGTCAACAAATTAAGTGACTAATGTGTTACATCAAAGGGACTGTCCACCTTAGACTTCCAATAACTTGTGATGATCTCATTTTTTCACTCTTATTTCGATTCAGATTGGGCCTCCAATCCTATATTAACTAAAAATCCACAATCGGTCACCATTCCTATCTCGGTCACAATCTCATCCCTTTTAGTGTAAAGAAACAACCAACGATTCACAAATCCTCTACATAAGTTGAGCATAGCACACTATCATCCGCCGCTTAGGACATCATTTGGCTTTGTCGCATCTTGGGTAATTTGCACATCATCTCATACACACCAACTCCTCTTCGCTACGACAACATATATGCAATGGCCATTGCTTCATGCTCACACCAAATACATTGAAGTGGAATACCATTTCATCTGTGATTGAATCAGATTACAAAAAATCACAGTTCAGCACATTATAACAGCATACATCCTTTACAAAGGCTTTCTATCCATCACAATTTCAACTACTGTGAAGCAAATTGTCTGTCCAATCTTTCAACACTCTATTTGAGGGGTGGCAATAAGTTATAACGTGATAAGCACGTAGACAACCCACTTAACCTCATCATGCTTTCACCTCTATCCTGCTCAGTAATCCAAAAGCTTCTCTTACAATATACATTTATATGCTTAGTTGTTTACATATACGATTAGTAATATATATAAAGATCACTGTGTACTCTTTAACATATAATGAAGACATGAAGTGCTTTCCTTCCTCTGCTTCTTCGTTCAGCTTCCAGCTTTTCCTATCCATTAGTCTCTTACATCTACCAATGGAAACCTTGTCTCGGCTAGGGCTATCAAAATCGGGTCACAGGTCTAGTTCGAATTGAACTCGGAACTGACCTGACACTATTCGACCAACCCGCTTCGAGTTTGGGTCAACCCATTCCAAACTGTTTTTGCTTCATTCTTTACTTCAAATTTTCCCGACAGCCATCACTCCGGTACTCTCACTTCATGTGCGATGGAATGATCCCTGACGCCACCATACAGGCAAATAAAATGGCTCTGACTAATCGGAATTGCAGCGAGCCGAAGACAATAAGCAGTAGCTCGTGCAGCGTTACTTCTGATCCTCTTGTCAGTTGTCGCGCAATCATGGGTTGAAGTCGAATGCAGGCTGGTTGCGACAACGACAACAACAACGGCTCTCAGACGAAGTGACGGACATGACCCACAAAGTGACAGACGGGATAGAGATGATTCACGGGTTAACCCGGTTGTTTTTGGGTTTCCGGGTCGACCCGAACCCGACCTATTTTTGCAAACGGGTCAACATCTCTATCCCGAGTCCAAGCCGGTTCGGATTCAGATTGACCCGAACCTGAATTTTTTGTGTCGGATTCAAGTTGAATTTTCAGATCGTGCCAAATATTGACACCCCTAGTCCAATGTGGCAACTATTGAACTTCAAGACTTAAAGCTTGGACCTAAGACCTTGACATAAAATTTATATCATTGCTTCTAAATAGTTGTTCCACTCCCAAACCTAACTTGATTTTGCACAAACATTATTCATTTTTACATATTGATATAATTATTATAAATATGTATATTATATTCATGAGTGAGATATTATTGTAATTGCACATTTCATCATCACATCATATTAATATAATATATTTTTGTACATCTTGAAATTAATGACATGTCTATTATCCAACAAAGATAAGATTAAGATATATAGACAGAAAAAGGCAAAGATTTGTGTTTTAAATTTAAGATGCTCTTTACACCAATAATTTTGCTTCTGTAAGAGATGAGCAGCGCATATATTTTAAGTAAACACGTGCTGAGAGTATACACAAGCGACGGATAAACCGACGAGAATCCACGGCCGTCTATTTCGTCCATCCGTAAAGGACGGAAGGAAAATCTAAGACCGTTGGTGTTTGATAGCGACCGTAACGGCTCCGTGAATTATTTGAATTAAAATTTTTTTTACTGAAAAGTTAATTTAGAAAATAGTAAGAAAATCGTCTCAAACGAAGCCTTCTTTTGGACAACTTTTTTTCTGCTTTCTAAAGTAGCTTTTTAGCACAAAAATTTTTGGAACTAGAAATTTTTGTACTAAAAAATTGTTTTAAAAAATTGTAAGAAATTCATCTCATGCAAAGCTTAAGAGTATGTTTCGAACAGCTTTTTTATATCTTTATTTTTCAGATCGCTATCACAAATTTATATATACAAAGAGAAAGAGTTTTATTTTCTTAGGAAGATAGAATAATTTTTTTCTTAGATCTTTTTCATCGTTCATAAAAAATTTGAATACTTAAGATCAAAAGCATATCCAAAAACAAAATTTATTTTTATTTGAACATTTTGACATCCAAATTTTGTGATGAATATCAAAAGTTGCATGAGAAAAATCACTTCCATTATTCTAAATAGATGACCCTCTCTCTCTCTCGCTCTCTTTATATTTGTATAAATATAATGAACTGTGCAAGAATACTTAGGATTTTTGCTAGCATATATAAAATATTGGGAAGGATGGCATGCCATACAAGCATACAAGAGAATGTTGTTCGTTGTTTCATGCGTTTATATAAGCATTTATAATCACTTTTGCAGAGCGAAGAAAGCAAGAATCTTTGTGGTTAATTTGTCGCTGTTGCCTGCGACGATTCCTGACAGGCTAAGGGACTGAGCCGTTGGCTATTTCGGGTTTGATGGGTTTTGTCCAACTGAGCACCTACATTTGTTATTTTCTTCTTCGTAGACGACGATAACATCTTGAAAAGGACACCACGAAGATTGATAGTCTATTATGTAAGAATTATAGATGTTTTGTCCATTTTCATTTGTTTTGTTCAGTTCAGTCTTCTAAAAGTTTTTTTTTTTTTAATAAAATACGAAAATAATTTCTTATTTATAAAATTATTCCTTGAGATTCTAATAATATTTTTATAAGCATGGATACTTGAGAATTAATTTTAGAAAAAAGTTACGTTATGCATTTAGATTTATACCGAGATTAATACTATATATGATATATATGAGTTGCATTAATTTCAGCGTGAATACTATATATTATATATATGAAAATACTAAATATGTTTTGATTTAGGGTTTAGGATTGTACTTTTTGCTACCTATGTACTGATCAGAGCCTATCGAGAGAAGGTAATGACGTTTGAATATGAGGAATAAGAGAGAAGATGAGAGATTGTGTGGATCTAGATAAAATCTTTATCAGCTAAGCTAGATATACAACAGTAATGAAAACGAGAGATGTATACTGTAGAGCTTAAGCTAAGAAAGGAAAAAATGGCACAATATATCTCTACTCTTATACATTTTTTCGTGGGCATGGTTATGCACTCTCTTATGTATGAGCTCCCTCTTTTCAAGGGTGGATCCAAATTGTCGTCAGGGTCCACCCTAACAAAAAATGTATACCAAAGATATTTTTTATCTCTTAGCTTTTTACAATATTTATGTATTTTTACTGTTTTCCTTTTTAAGAGATCATAGGAAAGTCGTATACTTGCTCTTCATTTTACCTTCTATAACATTTTCAGAAATGCTTGGTTTTCTTATACATATGGTTGCATTTTTCTTCAATTAATTAGTTTAAACTTTGCTTTAAAGAATGCAAAACATCTAAAAATTAATTTAATTCTTACTTTTAGAGCTACCTGACTGACTTGGAAATTGGAATGAATCTTAATATCTGTTGTTGTATAATCTGATTGGAAATAATTTTTATATCAATTTCATTTAAAAATATTACAATAACAGTTGTGTTCACAAACCAATGCATCTTTTCAAACAAATATGATTTTAATTTTTGCAATTGTTTGGATAATTATTATATGTGGTAATGTAGTTTATATAATTTAGATTTAGGTTTTGTTTGAGACAAATTTTTTATTGCATTTTAAAGAAGGTTTTTAGTACAAAATTTTTTGAACTTGAAATTTTTGTAATAAAAAGTTGTTTAGAAAATAGTAAGAAAGTGGTCCCAAATGAAGCCTTAATTATAAAAAGCTGAATTTAATAAGGTATTGTTCAACATCGATTGTGTTGTAGAATATATGATGATTAACTCAACGACTGTCTAATATCTTATATTAAAAAAGAAACATTTGATTTGATTCTCAATAAAATTGTTATGCAATATTATTAAAAAATAAAAATAATGTTGCTAAGTTTGTAAGCATTTCTCAATTTATCATATTATAATGAAATACATGCAAGATTTTATTTTGAATTATATATTTTTTATTATTATTTTATTTTTATGATAAATTTGCCCACCTTCAAATGAGAGGCTAGTTCCACCCCTGCGACTCTCTCCCTCCTTTTTTGGTTGTTTCTCCCTCTTTTTATAGGATTCGAAAAGATACATGTAGTATGTCTTAAGTATAGTAGTTGTCCCATCAGTCTTTCTTATAGTTCACACATCAGTGCTAAGTGAAATGGTGATTAAGAAGGACGAGTCGAGTGAGCTTATGGAAACCTGCTGATGTCGATTGGAAGCTGGTCAAGAATCGCCTTGTTGAGATGAGAAAGGATGAGTATTGCCAGAGTGTGGTTGAAAGAATGGGCTAGCATAGAGCGAAAAATTGATTTGGGGTCCCCCGTTGAGGTGGGAAGAGGCAAGTAGTGTCTTAACAGGGCCTTCATATCGACCCGGTTGTGAGAGATGTTTGTATATAGAGGTGATGTGTGTCATTAGTTGTTTGATGTATCAGGAGTCTTAATTCTGGTTGGATGAATAAAGATCCATCTTATTGAGAGAGGAACTTCTAAGGTCGCCCTCGTCGGGGAGGACAATTTCCTGGATGTGGTGGCCAGTGTGAGTCCATCGTGCATGCTTCAATGTCAAACTCCTTCCCAGCTCATGAGCGAGTCCCTCGAACAACTCCAAGAGAAGAGTGGATCCTTCTTCTGTTCGACCCGAACGTAACTTGCAAGATACCTGCAAATGGGTACCTACACAAATAGCCAGGGGAGTACAAATCAATCATTATGAGAGCATTGGTTCAACAAGTTATTAATTGTGAATTCTTCTTAAACCTGAAATTCCTTAAATTTGAAGTCATCAAAAACCTAAAAAGGAAAACAAAATAAAAATATAAAAATTTAAAAAAAAAAAATCAAAAGCCTCGAGTTGCTCAAATCCAAATCTCATGAAATCATCCACAAAATTGCCCTATATCGAACTCAACTTCAAATTGTCTCAAATCTTGTAAAACATGTATCATAACATCATAAACGTCATAATTTTGATTAAAATGCCAAAAATACATATATAATAAAAATATTAGAGATAATCGATGAAATGATTCAATTGAAGAAGTTCATTAATTCTATGATAAATATAACATAGTCATTTCTAATGTGTGAGATATTGTTATATGTAGTAGGAGTTTGATGCGGCCGTATGTTCCATCAATCATTTAGACTTACTCAAATACATACCATACTATCATACACAATTTAATTTTTAATATTAAATCCAATAATATATTTTTGAAGTTGATAGAAATTGAAGAGAATACACAAAATTAGTGAAAATGAAGAATAATAATTTTTACTCTTTAGTGCAAGCTTATTTTGATTTTATCGTCGCTATAACAACTAAATAAGCATTCTCTATTATGAGAAAATTTTAGAGTTTTTTGTGTAACTTTTTGATAAATATCGACCGAGACTTAGGGTGGTTAGTGGGCGAGCATGGTTGGGAACCCTCTATCCCAGTTTCGAATCCCATCTACTATGCCATCGTCTTTTCAATGGGGCAAAGTAAGTGTGGGCCCGATACCGGTGGGTGCACTAGTTAGGTTCCACCGAGAGATTAGTTAAGCCGTATGGCAGCGGGTAAATACCCTGTTCCAAAAAACGGCGGGCAGCGCGGCTGGCAGCTCGGGCGGGCAGCGGGCAGAGGCGGGATTCAAAATTTTTCGAATTTAACGGGTTAGCGGGTTGCCGGGTCAACCCGCCGGGTCAACCTGAACCCGACCCGTTTTTTAAACGGGTCAAATCCGGGAACCCGACCCGTTTTTAAAACAGGTCGGGTCTAACCCGAAAATTCCAGGTCGGGTTCAGGTCGGATTTTCGTGTCGTGTCAAATATTGACACCCCTAACCGAGAGCACAGGTCTATCACGAACCATAGTAAATTAATTTCCAGGGTCAGAGCCACCATAAAAATTCAAAGAAGCATCGGATTCATATTCATATTCAGACGAATCATGCAGCCAATCCACATGGTTCCTAATATCAAATCCAGAATTAACACCCAAACAATTGACCATAGTCTGTGTGTCAACCAAATTAACAAGGACATCAACAAAGATATTAGAACCCACCGAATTTCCATTCAAATTGTCCACCAGCACACACTCAGCATTAATGTCCACAGTCGCAGCAGATTTACACGAGGTCTCGCCACCCAAACCTGGAACAACACCTCCAAAAATTTCATAAACACCCAAAGCAGGCGATGGAACTGCTGAATGGTCAATCCCAACCACAACAGGGCAACTATCCACAATATTGCAATTATTAGCACCTTCGGGAGTAATTAAAGGGTCCGATAAAACCCCAACCTCAGGACAACAATCTTCAACCACATTATTATTAACACCTACTAGGGAGTTAAAGATCCTGGAGATATCCCAGCCTCATTACCCAGGACAACTCCCAAAACATCAGAACACCCAGCCATAGCTCCAGGAGAACAAAACGAAGAAGCAACATAGGGCAAGACATCACCCACCACAGCATTATTAGCAATATCACAGTCTTCAACATTAACCACATTATTATCACAGCGAGGAATAGAGTTAACATTCGGGATAGAAGAAGTGACAGGGTTAACAGAAGTCACTAGGGGTTTAGAAACAGGGTCCACCGGCGGTGGAGCAGAATGCATATCCGGACGCAAGTTAGGAAAAAGCTTAATACATTCCGACTTCTTATAACCCACAGCTTTACAATGCAAACAGAAATTGGGCATACCTTCAAAGACAACTTTTTGAATGTACCCAAATTTCTCCGGACCCAACCAAACAGATTCAGGGTAAGATTTAGAAATGTCAACTTCAACAAGAATACGAGCGACTGAGGGATGTGAGCCAAAAGCCGTGGCATTGTCGGTTTGAATCGGGATGCCAAAAATAGACCCCAAACCAAAGAGAATCCGAGGAGAGAAAAGGTGAGGACGCAAACCAGGAAATGAAATCCATACAGGTAAAATCAGTGATTCCTCCGAAAGGTCAAGAAGAGGCAACCACTTAATCACTTTCATGAAACAGCTAAACACGAAGTAAGAACGATACGCAAAAATCCTCCCATAGTCAAGATCATTCGAAAGTTTGATCAAAACATTGACTGATCCAACATAGTGACAGAGAAATCGATCGCCAAATAATTTAAGGTTGAAAAAAAACCTACGGATTGAATCCAAATCAGGCAGTTTAAGGGGAAATTTCCCCACCAAAACAAACTCAAAAGGTTTAGCAAGATGTAAAAATTCATCTTCCGAAAACTACAACGCAGACATACATCGAATCTTAGAGATACGTAAATCCGGAAAACTCTTCGAAACATCGAAACCAGACAAAACATCTTTGAAGGATTTCAAGTTCTTACCCTCCAAAAAGCCATGATCTAACCGTTTATTTGCCATGAAAGAAGGGATAGCCGGAGCCGGAGACGGGGCGAAACCGGCTTGGTCAAAAGCCCTCGGAAAAGGGGAAAACCCTAGCAGACGAAAAGACGGTATGGTATGTTCAAGCAATCATTTAGACTTACTCAAATACATATCATATTGTCGTAGAAAGTCATCTTGAAAATTTAATTATTAATTATATTAAAATCTAGTAATGCATTTTTGAAGTTGATAGAAATTGAAGAGCTTACACAAAATTAGTGGAGACAAAGAATAATAATTTTTACTCTTTAGTGTAATCTTATTTTGATTTTATCATTGCTATAACAACTAAATAAGCATTCTCTATTACGAGAAAATTTTAGTCTTTTGTGCAACTTTTTGATAAATATCCATCGAGGCTTAGGATGATTGTTGGGCGAGTACCGTTGGGAACCCTTCATCCAGGTTTCGAATCCCTTCTACTACGGCCTCGCCTCTTCAATGGGGCAAAGCAAATGTGGCCCGATGCCAGTGGGTGGCTTGACTAGGTTCTACCGAGAAATTAGTTACATAGTCAAACGCTCTCTTTAGAGTGACAGCGAGTAGAAACCCCATTAAAAAAAAACTTTTTGATAAATAATTATATATATTAAATATATAAATTTGATAATATTTATAACAAAATGATTAAATAACAAATTTATAATATGAACATTTAAAGGATAAAATTATTGAAGACATGTATGAAGAAAATATTTATATTTTATGCTATACTTAAACCATTATTTTACTATTGTAATGATCACTGCGTCAGCTGAAACGGGACCCGAAAAGACAATTTGTTTATGGAGGACCCAAAACTATCATCCTTAATATATGATAAGAAAACAAGGATTCTTTGTCTGTAATCTCCGGGCATTAATGGATTTTGGCAAAAGTAGACCGAATCACGTGGCAATTTCAATACGCAAACATTATTTGAAGGGTGACGTTATATGCTATAGGGTGCTAATCTTGTCGATCATCAATGGAGATATGCTCGAACAGCTTCAAAAACAATATAATTAATAAGGTATTATTTGTTAGATGAAAAAGGAATGTTAAGTAAAATGAACCGCCTCATAGGCTGGTGGTGGGAGTAGTTGATAGTCGATGGCCGGTGATGTTTGATGACGGGAGGTTGTGATAAACGGTACCAAGATGGTAGCTGTAGGAGGTGGTTGATAGCGAGTGGTGGCGGAGACAGCTTGCGATGGAGATTATAAGAAAATTTCAGCGTCGTATCCGAATGATATGGAGAATTTAAACATGAGCTTATAATAGGCCGGCAATTACTTCAACATTAACATGCATTGGGAAAAATTATTTTGTGCGGATATCGGACGGCATCCGGAAACCAACAAGAACGTATCACGTCACTTTTTTGCTCTGTATGGGTACTCAGTACAGCTGTGTGTCAGGTTATGTGTTGCGTTTTGATTGGTCTCCAAACCAATTCGGTGTCTGCACAAAATAATTTCTCCTGCATTGACCCCAGAAACTCAATTAATTTATGTGAGTTGGCTTATTACTGATGATCTTTAAAATTATTTAAAAAAAATGTAAAAATATATTTATATAAATAATATGATGATGAATTTAAAAGTTATTGAATTTATTTTAAAATTAATATTAAATAATTTTCATCTAAAGTATTATTTATTTCCTAATATCTTTTTTTCTTTTAAACTATTATCAAGATTCTAATATTATTTTTCTCACATTAAATTTATATTATAGAAAAGTTGAATGCAATATAAGAGCTGACGTATTATTTATGAATTATACTGATTTTAAAATCCATTAAAACTTTTAAAATTTTAACAGATCAAATATTTTCAAAATATATTAATTAATTTTTTATATACTTATATTTCAGCACGGATAAAATTAAAATAAAAAATAAAAAATTATTTTAGTCAAAGACATGTGCTTCCCCAAATCCTTCTCCGTTCGTTCGCAGTTCTGAAGCGCACCAGTTTGTGCTACCAACTTGCGGTCCCCGACCGGCATCCTCTCCCTGACTGGGTCGGCTGGACCGGTTCGAAGATCCACGGAGCTCGACCCGTCGTAATCCGCGGGCCCGGCCCACGTACAAAGCCATCTCGTGAGCTTCTCATGAGCGGAATCCGCACAGTGTCCCATCACGTGGGCCCCGGCCTTCTATATCTTCCTTGTCGTATCAGTTAATTACCTTAATCCAGTTTTTTAATTTTTAATTTTATAGAAATTAGGGCAAGCCCAATTTCATTTATTATATAAAATAATTACAGAAAAACTTTATTAATGCTTAAAATCAGAAACAAAAATCACAGAAATTGGCACAATCAATAAATAGTGGACTCAAAATTAGAAAAACCTTTGAAAATTTTGATTCAATAATAAAGGCCGACCAAGCTTCCAATGTTTGCAATGAAGATCATCCAAGGGGAAGGTGATAATGTTGCAATTATAATCATTCATTGTCGTCCTTTAGAGATGCAAGGGCCGTGTAACTTTCGGAGTTAGAAAGAACCCCATCAAAGTAGTAAGGAAGGAAGTCCCCTCCCATCAGAGAAAAATTATTCTATGCGGATACCGGATGATGTCTAGTGAAAAGCTCCTAATAGTAAAAATAGTTGGTGGTGAAATTCAAATGTGCAAGATAAGATAAAAAATAAGAAGATTTGTTATAAAAATTAGTTTAAATAAAAATTCAGATAATTGAGAAAGCTATAAAAATACTCGTAAGGAAGCTAAGAAAGCTATTTGTGATGCAAAGAGCTTAGCTCTTAATGATTTATATAATATATTAGATACTAAAGAGGGAAAAGGATACATGTATAAGCTAGCCAAATAAAGAGATAGAAGTAATAAGGATTTAGTTCAAGTAAAGTGTATTAAGGATGAAGATCAAATATTACTTTTCTTAGAAGATGATATTCAACAAAGGTAAATGAGGTATTTTGCTAAACTTTTAATAAAGAATGTGAAAATACGATTGACTTTAGTGACTTTATCACCCTAAATGAAAATAAATATTTTTTTTATCAGCGTATAAGTAAAATCGAAGTTAGAGAGGCCTTAAAGAAAATGAAGTGTGGAAATGCT
>NW_021320036.1:711121-755618 GCF_001605985.2 Dendrobium catenatum | reverse complement strand
TTTTTAAATATATATATATATATATATATATATATATATATATATAACATCATTATGATATTATTTTTAATTAGACTTTATTATGAAGATGAATTTAATCTAACTGCTCGAATCAGTAGCCCTTTTAAAGTTTTTATTCAAGTTTAGGATTTTGAATTATAATTTATATAGAATAAAAAATTTAGCTTGATCATGCACAAATCTCGAGGCAAATTTGAGTTGGAAATTTCTAAAATTAAATTTGGGATCATTCGAACTTTGATTTCAGCAAATTTATAGTCGAATTTAACTTCTCAAAAAGACGAACACAACGACACTAAATTCGACTTAATCAGTGTGCAAATGGGTCCAAATCGAGGACCCGAAACATATTTAAAAGGTTCAGACCGTATATTCGATTACCAAATGATCTTGAAATGTGACATGATTATAGTCGAATTGAGCGGCTCGACAAGACAAATTTAACAAAACTAAGATTGTCGAATTTTGACATCATTAAGACACTCAAATACTCGATAAACGGTACATGATCAAAGGAGTTAATATCGGCCTTTCATCGGAAACACTCCCAACTTGCCATTGTTATCCTTATTTACTGATCATGCAATTCCCAAAAAACTATAAATAACCCCTCATTTCTTCACATGAAAGGGGACCAAGTAAGGAAGAAGGGGAGGATGGGAAAGAAGATATGAGAGAAAGATAAATATGAGATCTCTCTGCCATCAAGCTCCTCCTCGACCACCGCCCAGCCACCAACTGTTGCCAGACTTTCACCGGATTTAATTCTAGTCGCCAATTGCAATCAGACTTATGCTCGGCCACCGATTATCACCGAATTTCCTCCCGACCACCGTCGCCGACTACGATCTTTTTTACCTTCATCGCCCAACAACTACGATCCTTCTAACCAGCTTTGCCCGACTAATGTATTTCCAACCTCAATCGTCTGACTATGATCTTTCTAACCACCGTTGCCCGCCTGCCAACTACAATCCTTCTTACCTTCATCACAAGACAACCGTCTTTCTAAACACTATCACCCGCTGCCTATTGTCCCTGCGACCTCTATCGCGTGAAAAAGGTCTTTCTGACAAGCATCGTCTGTCAACTATGATCCTTCCAAACTCCGAGCCCGACTATTGTCGTTTCAACCTCCATGGTCCAACTACGCCCCTTCTGACCACCTTCGCTCGACTACGATTTTTCTGATTTCGTCACCAGTTGATTACAGTCTCTCTAACCTCTGTCGTCTTCTGATTATGATATATTCAACTTCCATCTGTAGAATACGGTCTCCCCGACCACTGCCCCCCGATTACGGTCTTTCCGACCTCCGTCGCCAGCCAACCTCGATCTTTAATTCCAACCCGTGTTGCTCGACTACGGCCCTTGCAACCACCGTTGCTCGACTACGACCCTTCATACATACATTGCTTGTCGACTATGATCCTGTAAACCAAACAAACATATCAACACCAAATCTTCCAACTCCCACCAAGTAATGCACTCTATATATGTATATTTGCTACATCTAGCCAGGACCTTCTCCCCAAGGAAGGGTCTCATTTATAACCAAATGTAAATACTAGTTTATTCATTTAAAGTAGGTAAGACGCCATGGCTTTTCCTCTTTTATGGAGTTTCCTTATAAAAATTTTGGTGTCTCTTATGAACTCTACATCCCTATTATTTATCTGTATGTGTGCTAGATCTTCATATAAAATTAGGATGTTAAACTTTATATTTCTCTACCGCCACGAATCTTCTATGACACAACAATAATATTTTTTAGATTATGTCAACATTAAATATCCATTATTAGACGTATTTTTAAAATATGTGACCAAAATAATTAATTTGCTCACATTTTAAATTATGAAAGAAAAAATGCATGTTTTAGACAGTTTTTATAATTAAGCATTTTAAATTGTGATCAATATTTCTTCATGTGCGAAAATATTTATTTAATAAATTAAAAAAATGGATCAAAATACTAATAATGCAAATAATAGTCAAACTATTATTTTCAAAAAAGAAAAATATTGAGAAAAACTACGTGCTGATATTTTCATCAAGTTTGATCAAATTGGTTTTTAATTCTGCTAATTACTTATGAATTAGTGCAATAGCATAGTTGACTAATAATCATTAATATATTTTATTTGTCTCAAAATAAATTCAATCATTTTAAAATCTAATAAATCTAAAATTTTCATAATATTAGCAAAGATATCACTTTTTTATGAGCCATATACTATTAAAATATTATAATAATTCTTTTTTCAAACAATGTGTTGATACAACTACGCTTCATTTGGAGAGAGATTATTACATGCGGAGTCCGAACGGAAGAATCGTCTGGATTCTATGAGGATATATAAAGTAAATACACAACAAATATACTGTTTTATTTTTTTGGTATGTATTTGTTGTGTATCCTTACAAAATCCGGACGGTTCTCCTGTTCAGACTCCGCACGTACTAATTTCTCTCATTTGGGACTATTTTCTTATTGCTTTTTAAAGAAACATACTAAAAAAATTATTTAAAAAATTAGTAAGAAAGCCACCCAAAACAAGCCTAATACTCTATTAGTGTGTTTGTACATCAAATAATCTCAATTTTCTCATAAGGAACACGTTTTTTTATTATCATACAATTAAGGCGTATACAATGCTCAATAATTATACTTTTCTCTATAATACTTTCTCTACCATTATATGAGAGTAATGATCATATATAATTAACTCGTGCTAAAACATACCCTCTTCAAGAAGAGTACCATCACTTTATTTGGCTCTTAAAAGGAGAAATTATTCTATATGGTCACGGATCATACGGAGGTGAATTAGAGTGCGTCACGTCACCCGATACACAACAGTACATAGCACTGATACACAACAAGAAAGTGACGTGACACGCTCTGATTCTCATCCTAACGCCATCCGATGACCACATAAAAAAATTTCTCTTAAAAGTGAGATCTTTCAAAAGAGCCTTCTGATTTTTCTCGTGCTACAGAAACCAGCAGGAAAGCGAGAACTTTTGGGGGCTATCGAGTTCGAAATGATGGGATATGAAACGGTGAGCAAAAAGCCAAAAATGAGATTTTTGTTTTTGGAGTTGAGCATTAAAATGGGCAAATGAATCGGAAAAAAAGGTTGCAGAGATGGAATCTGTACAATTGATGATAGAACCTATACAGACTCAAAGAGTAAAGAAGGGTCTGTAAGCTGTAATTTTGTTTTATTATTTTCTTTATTAAAATCATAATCTTAGCTATTGATATACCTTATTATGTTTCATAGGGGGTGCAAATGATGAGATGAGTTATTGAATTTTGCTAAATTCTGATATCCAAATAAATAAATAAATAAATAAATAAGAATATGTTTCAGCATCAAAAACCTATCTTTTTCACAGCAGCTGATAGTGGCAGTTTGCAACCCGGTCGTCGCTATAGTTTTCTTTCGGTAGAAGTTTAAACAACGGTATTTAACGTTGCTATAAACCCCTGTTTTCGTACCCTAATCGACTCATTATACCATTATGCTTTTCTTCTTTTCTTTTTGCAGGTTGTCTTTGAAGGTTTTTTTGCAAGTTTAGTGTCTGCTCCTCGTTTGCAATCTGGTCTGGACCATAGGATCTTCTTGATGCTTCTTTTAGATTTTTTCTTTTGTTTGCATGGTTTTTCTGTTTTATCTTATTTAATTTTCATTATATTAGATATAACTATCGGCTAGTAGGTTTTATTTCAATAACTATTTTTTTAGATAGTTGAAGGTTTTTAAAGGACTTGTAATCTTGGTTTTTAATTAACACGTATGACCCACCATGAATTTTCTCCAAAAAATTCTTCTTATTTACATAATCTTAAATGAAAATTATTGAGATCAAATATTCTAAATAAATTTTGATTATAATAATTTTATCAATACTAAATTTATTTTGATATAAAAATAACTAAACTTTAAGTAGTTAATTATATATTTTATTAATATAAAAATAAATTAATAATTGTAGAAGCTATCACAACACAATTTTAATTGTGTTTTAAGTCATTTTTTACAATCATAAATTTCAATATTTTATTTAAAAAGTGATCAAGATGATTGATTTTAAAATGATTACAATAATATTTTTTATATGTTTTATTCGATTTTACATATGTTTTCAAACTTTAAGATTATATTAATAAACTTTTTTTTTATCAAAAATTATACTTAAAAATTTTCAATCAGAATATTTTTATTATTTTTTCTTAACAAAATAAGTGGTATATTTGTGCACTTATTTTAATAAGCATGCGCATAAAGCATTGGTTACTTACTTTAAACAGTTAATATAATATATAATATCTATATCCTATCTTATTATACATATTTTGGTAATCTAAGCTAAGGGTTAAAGTGAGTCAAGTCGGGCTCAACTAGATATAAAAGGCTCATGAGCTAACATGTACGTAAGTCAAGTTTAAGTTAGTCCTGACTAGACTAGTGAATTCGTGAGCCAACTCATTTAAAAATGATTTATATAAAATGCACTTAAAATGTATTAGTATTTATAATTTTAAATACTAAATTATTACAAATATTTTAAAGGTACGATATCTTTTTTTATACTTAAGTGTTTTTTTTTTCTTCTAATTTTTTATTCTTTTTTTCAGTTTATTATAATAATTGTTTGAATCATAATAATTGTCTCTCTTTCATCAACGAGCCAATTCATGAGCCTGCTCCAACTCCCGAAAAAAAGCTCAAGCTCGAATAATCAATCAAGATCAAAGCTGCGTTTGGGACGGTTTTCTTATTGCTTCTTAAAGTTGCTTTCTTGTACAAAAATTAAAAATTTTGTACTAAAAAACTGCTTCATGAAGCAATAAAAGAGCCGTCCCAAACGAATAGTAAGTCTTCGTTTGGGATAACTTTTTTATTGCTTCTTAAAGCAACTTTTTAATAAAAAATTAGATTTTTTATACTACAAAGTTGCTTTAAAAAGCAAAAAGAAAGTCGTCTCTCAAACGAAGCCTATGCCTAAATCAAAGCTGACTCTAGTTCGACTCATCTCATTTACACCATAATCTTACCAATTCGCCATATAAGTTAGTTGATTCAAAAAGAAAATAAGTATAAAAAATTTATGTTGCTTGCAGAATGTGCACCAAAGATGAAGATTGTTGTTACCTTTTGAATGACACTTATTTTTATTATGAATGATATATTGGATTATTGAAAGAACCGAGTAACTTTCACTGCATTTCACCAATTTACAACGTTGTCAGATTCTCTGTAAACGTTTTCGAATAGTGAAACATAACAAAAAATAGACATTCCCCAAGAAAAAAAAAAAAAAAACCCAAAAAAAAAAAAAAAAAAAACAGTTCGAATGCTACTTTAGCAAGTAAGAAGATGACAAATGATATAAGTTGTCACCATTCTATAACTCAAAAGATACTTTTTTGCTCGTTAATTTAAATAATGTATGTGAAAATTTGGCTTTATATGACTCTTAAATGTACCTTTGTGATCAAATATTTTTAATATAGATTATTTTAATATACATATATATATTTGAAGATTCATTATAGATAGAATTATCTTTATGAATAATGATCTTCTTCTATATTTGCATATTATTTATTGAAGTCGAAACATTTTAGATCGGTGTCATGTAAAGGATAAGGGCAATTCATGACAAGAGTTCATTGGGCCCAAGCTCCAATACACGCGAAGGAGAAGAGATGTTTGAATTATGATTGTGAACAGAGGGCAAGCATCAACGAATAGAAAGTGTTTGAAGAAGAAGAAGAGTTTCTGACATAAGCTCTGGGGGTAGATATTGACGCACAATCAACTTGTGAAGGAGGGGTTTGAACTAGGATTGCAATACATGGGAGTAAACGCTAACAGACTAACAATGTCTGAAGAAAATAGGAGTTTTTAATGGGTGCTTTCTTAGTACAAGCGTTGATAGATGAGAATAATGATTGAGAATAATATTGATCAAATCTCTGTTGAAAACAACTTTGAGAGACTTACGAGTCCTATAAGAAGCTCTCTCTCATTTTAGATCATGTAATATGATAAATTTTCAAACATTATTGTTTTCTCTTAATTTCTTAATTTTATTTTGTAGTTTATAGTGAAACAAGTTGACAAGAAGTTGTCAATAATAGATTGCCTAGAGAAATAGGTAAAAGAAATTTCCACCCAAGATTTCATAATCGATCCATTCTCATCCTAGGTAAAGTCCATCTTGTTGTGATAGAAATGAACAAAAAACAAATAAGCTTTAACTAATGTAATAAAAATGCTAATTGCTATTACAAAGACTCTAAACATTTTCTTAATTCATAAAAGTTCAGTAAGAGATATATTTCGTTAAATAAATATATAGCAAGGATATTTGAAATAAACCAATTTATTAAACTTCCATTTAACAATGCATAAAAAATATATATATATAAAGATTACAATAAGAACCCATTTTCTTAGAATGCCCCAATCAATTCCTAATCAAGATAGTGAATATCAATTTTATTTAATACTGCGAAAGTTACACAATGCCTTTCACTAAATTTCAGCATTACGAGCGATGATATATAATTTAGTGAATAAATTTAATCAGAATATATATATATATATAAGCACAATATTATTCAATAGATAAAAGGGGTACAATATCGATAGGCCAACATCCAATGGTACAAAACAGTTAAATCCAACAAAACCAAACAGAGCAGGATAAGCAACGAAAAGGGACTCAGGAATCGAGGCCCAGTACACCAACCTCGCAGCCAGGCACGGACCATCCGTAGGTGACAGCTATACCAACACAGTCTAGAATTCACCAAGCAAAAAATCGAGACACCCAGGTTTCCAACCCGCCAAGCCAACAAGGGGAAGTTGGGGACCTCATCATCATCGTCCACCAAAACATCAAAAACCACCGACGAAATAGAAAAAGCCAAATACCAAAACTTATTTCTTCTAGACTTTACTTTTATGCTTTTTTTCCACCGGCATTAAAAAAAACCACGATCCACAGAACGTCCTACCATTTCCTCCTCAAATTCATGAAAATCGGCTTCGTCCCCGCTAGAAGGAGAAGAAAATGAATCCTCCAAAATCAGACAGTTAGTTTGAACTAAAAACAGAATTTTTCACATACTGAGTCACATGAGCTTTCATTTCAACATTAGACATAACTGAAATAGGGATATTAACAAAATTAACATTGCCCTCGAAGCCATCATTAGGAGCTAAATCTAATTAATCATGAACATGCATATTCAAAACCAAATTAACAGAAGAAGAAGCAGCATCCCGTTCCACAGGAACCAGCGGAGAGTATTCACATCCCGTTCTACAGGAACCAGCGGAGAGGATTCACCACAACCAACCAAATCCCGAATAGGAGGAAAAGGAGAACCATAATGCTCAGTGTCCACACAAGGCACATCGTCCACAGACAAACCTCTCGGAGCAGGCAAAATATTCGCACAAGAAAAAAGCATGTTTAAAATTAAAACCATAATTCAATTCACCAACCTTACTAGCACATAACAGCGAAACCTGGGCACAGGTTCCACCCCAACCACTACAGCATCCACCTGAACTAAATTAGAACTAATAATATCATGATTAACCCCCTAAAAAATCTCATCATTCACAACAAAATTCTCAGCAAAGCCCAATTCTAAAGGGATAGAAACCGTAACAATCACA
This sequence comes from Dendrobium catenatum, assembly GCF_001605985.2. Taxonomy (NCBI): domain Eukaryota; kingdom Viridiplantae; phylum Streptophyta; class Magnoliopsida; order Asparagales; family Orchidaceae; genus Dendrobium; species Dendrobium catenatum. The sequence goes on along the minus strand of NW_021320036.1, from coordinate 747,888 downwards.
TTGTCCCCCTCAGCAAGGATCAACACAATAGGGGAAGGGGTGGAAGGATGATTCAAAGCAGGATTAACATAAACCTTATTACGAGCCTTGTTAGAATTAGACAGATCAGCCACAGGAAGAGGACGACACTTCCCGACCACATGACCAATACTTTCACATGAAGCACGAAATGGAGGGAACTCATCCATAACCACTTGTTGGACATAGCCCAACTTCTCAGGGACAAATCAAACCTTATCCAGGTAGGATTTAGTGACATCCAGCTCAACTAAAACACGAGCCAAGGACGACCTTGAGTCAATAGAAGTGGCAGAATTGATTTTTGAAGGTTTTCCAAAGAGAGATCCCAAACTGTGAAGAATGCGGGGAGAATAGAGGTGAGAGCACAATTGCGAAAAAGATACCCAAATCGGGATCACCGGCGATTCAACACTGACATCTACTAGGGGAGACCACTTGGTAAGCTTCATGTAGCAATTGTAAACCAAATATGATATATGACAGAAGACCCTATATAGTAATCAAGTTCATTTGCCAGCTTGATAAGGATGTGCGACGGATCAAGCAGGGTGATCGAAACCTCACATTCATCTTGAGGTTGAAGAAGAATCTACAAATGAAATCAAGTTAGGGCCGTTTGGAGGGAAAAAACCTACAAAAGAAAACTAAATAGAAACAACCAAAGCATGGATTTCCTGCTCCAAGATCCAAAGGGAAGGCAAGCCACGAAAAGAGAACTCCCTAAGTTCCGAAAAATCAATGACAAAAGAGGAGCCCGCAAGAACATCCAAAAAAGAACGCGAAGAAGACGAACCACCTAAAAAATCGGGGTCACAAAGCTTATGCGCCATTGCAGCAAACACCAGAGAGGGAAAGAGAGCCAAAAAAAAAAAACCAATGGCAAAACCAGAAAAGGAAAAGAACTTTCCTGGAAAATACGGAAATTGTCGGCGCCACTGAAGCGAGCAGCCCCAGCCAAAAATAACCGCGTCGGAGGACAGCTAGGGCAAAGAGCGGGCAAACTCTCGGGGTCCCATGATGAAATGGTCCATAAAATGTTTGTATTTGAAATATGTGTGTGTTTGTGTGTGTGTTTTGTGAAAATGTGAATTTATATGTAGAATAATGTCTAAAACTAAAGAAATATTCCTGTTGCTTTGTTTCTTGGAGAAATATGCCCAAAATTTTAATCAAGACAAAAATACTTTTTTTTTTTTTACTATGAACTACATTTTATAAGTCCCCTCAATCTTAAGGCTTCGCTTCTAACTGAATTTTTTGTACTTGAAAACTATTTTGAAAAATAATAAGAAAGCAGTCACAAAAGAATCCTAAATTGATTTGAATAACACCCAAATAAAATTTAATAAAGATTGAGATCATATGCGAAGAAATTTTTTATTCATTATCCCGTAGGCTACCATTTTAAGTCCCCATCTATTATAATTGATTCAAATAAAATTAGAACAAAAACTTTATGAAAGCGGTGACATATGCAATAAAAATCTGAATTTGTTAAATAAGAGAGGAAAATAAAACAAAATGCAATCACAATAGCTATAACACAAAGATAAAGATAATAAAAGATAAAATTTAAAAATAAAGCTTTATATTAAAATAAACTAATTATAACAAAGTACTTGAATTAAGATCATATATATATAAACTTGATCTTATTATTAAAAATGAAAATAAATTTAATGAAATATCTATGCATCTTGCATTTAAAAAAAAAAATCATAAAATAATTATAAGAAACTCATAGAATTTTTGTCTAACTCTTCCAATATGTGTGCCCAAAGCCAATCAACGGGATTTGGGATGATGCCAGCTTTCCATATAATCTCCATGAATAACACCAAATTAATAGATTTGATGGTCCCATTTTTAAATAAGCTTCCAAATAAAATTCCTACAGCTCGTTTTTTAAAATATTTAAATTTATTAAATGTATATTAGAATTAAAAATTAGTATCAAAATTTTAATGGAAATTAATTACAAATAAAAAAATTAAACTATAAAATTAAGTCTTTGTTTGGGAGGACTTTTTTGTTGCTTCTTCAATAAAACAGCTTCTTAGTAGAAAAATTAAATTTTTTTTTTTGCTTGTTCATGATGGCTTTCTTATTGCTTCTTAAAGCAGCTTTCTAGTACAAATTTTTTAATTTTTTTAATAAAAAACTATTTTAAGAAGCATTAAAAAAATTGTCCTAGATGAAGCCTAAGTCTTCAATACTCCATAAATTTATTTGAATAACATTGGTTTTTTTTTTTTCTTAAATTTAATGAATTAAAAAAAATATCAATACCTATCAGTTCAAGCACTGTACCAAACCAATCAACTCATAGCCTCAACTGTTTATGCTGATCCAATCTGAGCATCAAATTAGATTTCAATAGTTTTAGATTTATTTTGGAATAGTTTTTTACTGCTTCTTACAATAACCTTTTATATAAAAATTAAAAATTTTTTGTTAAAAAATGCTTTAGGGTTTAGGGGTCAGAAATGAAATCTTAATTAAAGGTCCGTTTGGGGTCCATTGCAACTATTGTAAACATTATTGTTACGTTATTTTTGAAAAAAAATTAATTAATTAAAAGCTGCTATGAGATTACAAATATTTTTTCTTTTTCTTTTATAAACGGATAATAACTTTTTTTTCTTAAGTAAAAGTAAATCAAAGAACAATACAGTAATGATCCTAAAAACAAATAATATAAAAAACTGTCCTAAATAAACGTTTTATGTTAATTTTGAACTAATCTTCATACTATACATCATCATAATCATTATTAATTGTACTTATGATCCACGTACTCTAACCTACTAGTTAGTTATCTAATAATATTGATAGACAGGCTTTGTTTGAGACGGCTTTCTTATTGCTTCTTAAAGAACTAAAAAACTGCTTTGAGAAGCAGTAAGAAAGCCATGCCAAATGAAGCCATAAAGAACCAACTCAAACTTTTTATATCAAACGAATCCGCCGCTACAAAAGTTGACGAAACATTGAGATGATCAACAAAGAAGGGTCTTAATTTGATAAACTTGCTTTGAAAAGAAAACAATTAAAACAATCAGAACGATTTCATATATGACAATGAACAGACAATTTGAGAAAATCTTATTCAATACATATAAATAATAATAATAACTTATTAACTAAACCCAACAAAGAAGTACAAAACTAATTCCCATCTAACTAAACCAGACGATATATATAGACCAAACAAAATACATAGAGAAAAAAAGATATTGAACAACGCTAATAATTTTACATAAAAGCCGCTCAAACAATCCGAAACTCGCTACAGCTGCACTAATCCCAAACTCTGCGTCAGCCTCAACGACAAAAAGCTCAAATAAATCGCCAATAAACCAATCCCCACAAACCTATCCAATCTCATGTCCTTCCTGGGCAGGAAAACCAAAGCCCAAACCAAGCCAGCGATCATAAAACCCAATATCTCGAACACCGCAGGCCCGGCCGGAATTTCAAACGGGTCGGGTCTGGCCGCCCAAGCCGAAACCACCAGCGACAAACCAAGTCCGGCCAGAGTATTAAATATCGGCCCGGCGATGCAGCCCGAAATGGCAATTTGGGCTCCATCGGGCCCACCGTTCATCGCCATGGCCAGATTGGCGATCAAATCGCCGATGGAGTTCCCCCAGGCTAATACGGTGAGGCCGAGTATGCCGGGGCTTATGCCGAGTATGTATCCGATCGAGACGAGAAGGCCGACGAGTTCCTCGGCGATTATGTAGGTCCAGAGGACGCTCATGAGGAAGGAAGCGGCGAGCCAGGGGAAGAGAGAGGATTTGGGAGGGGTGGGTTTTTGGGTGGTGTGGAGGGCGAGGGAGGAGAGGACGAGGCCGGCGAGGGCGGCGTAGAGGTAAAGGGTGAGGGAGTCTTTCGAAGACATGGAGATGGAGCGTTTGGAGTTCCATAGGCTGGCGATGAGAAGAGGGGCGAGAGCAGCGGAGGCGACGGCGTACGGGCGGCTCCACCGTTCATCGCTGACGTCCGGGATGGTCAGGCGGCGGGGTAGATAGAGAGGCATTTCAATGATGTAGAGCAACCACGAGAAACAGTTTGATACCTGCAGAAATTTAACTTTTAGTATTTTTTTTATTTAGCATTTTAATGCAAAACTATATAAAAATATTTAAAAAAAGTGTAAAATATTAATACAAAGCTATATTTATTTATGATTTTATTTATAATTATATTAAAAAAAATAATATTGACTTGTTTAAAATGAAATCTCTATTTGAGGATTTACATATATACTACATAATTTTTACGTTTTAATATTTAACATTTAATATTTAATAGCTATTTAGATAACATTTTAACTTCACCATGATATCAAAATATATGAAGGAAAATTATATTTTATTTTAAGAAAATTAATATTGATGATATATTTGACTTAATTTAAGGATTTATATGTTATATAAATAAACATAAGGATTTAAATGTTATATATATAAAGACTTTATATAAATAAATATATTAATTTTATTTTATATATACAACTTTAATATTAATTAATATTTTTGTGAGCCATAGCCTTTGTGGTCTTGAACTGGGAAGTGATCTAAAATTAATATTTTCCACCCTGCATGGGGGCTTAAAACCTACAAAAGAATCAGTTAGTAATATAACACTATTTTAAGAAGCATTAGTAAAGCTCTCTCAAACAAAATCTAAGTCTAATAGTTGATAGCTTATCCAAGTGAAATATTTGATTTACAATATTGCCCTTTATATAACTTAATTAGAGATTTAATTAGTTGAAAGCCTCCCAAAATATAAATATAAATAAATAAATATAGAAAAGATGATTGTGACGGTCCTGACACGATGGTTAAATCATGCATGTGCTGAATCTTTTAATAAAAAAATATTATAAATAAAAGTTATTCATCAATAAAATTATTCAAAATAATAATAAAATATTTATAATATCATACATAAAAAGTTAAATCATAAATTATCATGAATATATATATTAGAATATTCTTATAAATATTTTATTAATATCAGTCTTATTTTTTATAATTATTAAATATATGACTGATCTCAACATAATTTTAAAACCAGTAGAGGAAAAATTCTTCAGCCGCACATAAATTAAGTTTTTTTAAAAAATTAATTATTAATTTTAGTTAACTTTAAAGGGTAAAAAAATGACAATACCATCGCTTTCAGCCCGCCGGAGTCTTCCGCCGCGTCGTTAACAGAGCTATAGGAGTCAACTGGCGTATCCTCCGCCTCACCGTCCTCCCTTTCCTCTTCAAGCAATGGCTTCGCATCAACCTCATCGTCATCATACTTCTCCCGACACAAATGCGTCGCCGAAACAACCGACACATAAACAAAATAAAGCGAAGTAAACGCCGCCGCCGCCCAAATATCCACTCTTCCGACCACAAGTATGGCTAGCAGAGACGACAACACAACCAAGAAGAAAAAAACATCTCTCACAAAGCTCGCCCTATCAATCCTCGGCGACCTCCTCCCCTTGGACGCCGCCGCCACGTTAATTATTCCGACTACAACGCACGAGACAAAGAAAGCGCCGCCGAGCACGGAACTTAGCCCAACTTCGCCGGACCCCGAGCGGAAAGAAACAATACTAGCAAAAACGTCGGGAGAGCCGTTGCCGAGGGAGAGAAGAGTGACGCCGGCGATGGTTGGAGAGAGGCGGAGTTCGTGTGAGAGGCGTTCGACGGAGGAGCAGAAATATTGGGAAGCAGTGTTGCCGAGGAGGTAGAAGAGGATTAAGAGGGAGAGGAAGAGGAGAGAGTAGCCGAGGAAAGGGGAGGAGCCGCAGAGGCAGTAGAAGAGGTGGAGGTAGTTTAGGTAGCCTTGGGAGATGCAAGGAGGGTGAGTTTTGAGGAAATGGCATTTGGAGTTGTGGTCTTTGAGTTTTTGGAAGGCAATGCAGGTTGAGGAAGGGGAGCTGGAGGAGGAGGAGATGGAGGAAGGAAGGGTAGGTGGTTGGGAGTTGAGGAGGTTGAAGAAGGGAGGGGAAGGGGAGCGAATGTGGGAGGTGAAGAAGAAGCAAAGGAGGAGGAGGAAGGTGGTGTTGAGGAAGCTTTTTATGTTGGTGGTGGAGAGGGAAGCCATTGTTGGTGAGTTGAGGAGCTTGCGAGAAGAAGATGTAGGAAAAAGATGAAGTTTTGTTTTGAGGAAGGAGATGAGGAATGTGGAGAACAGAGCGTGGGATGGTGATGTGGTGATGTGGGTGTTTTCTTTGGATTCCGGAGGTTTTTAAAAACCTGTAAGAGAATTATATGTACGGAGAGGTGTCGTGTTAAAAAACATTGAGGAAACGAAGATGGTGGTAAAATTATTGGGTTAACTTTTTAGGCAATTAAAACGAGTCGAGTGTGCTCAATTTTCTCCTCAAATCATTCTAATTACTGAAAATTTCGGCTCTAATCATATGATTAAGACTTCATTTGTAATGTATTTCTTAATGCTTCTTAAAATAATTTTTTATTATCAAAATTTTAAATTTTTACTAAAAAATAGCTTTAAAAAACAGTAAAAAATCCATCCCAAATGAAGCCTAAGGGCATCTCCAACCCAACTTCATTTGGGTATTTGAAGTTTGTATGAGCATCCAACCAAGCTATATTCAGAAAAACATTTTCATATTTTGAACAGTGAGGCGCTAATATTATTGGCATCGCACTGTTCACGTACGAATACTTTTTTTTTTTTTTTGAAAAGAAAATTAAGAAAGAACATTTTTTTGGTGTTAAAAATAGAGTTTGATTAGAGATGAACTTCTGTTTGATGTCTCTTGCTGTATTTAAGAGTGAAAAATAAGTTAGAGATGCCCTAAATATTCAAGGTTTTATTCATATTGTGTTTATAAGTAATTTTATGATTAAATTTGTTTAAAGTGTAAAAAAAAATCATTTTTTTTGTAAAACTTTATTTGATTTTAAAATTTATTTTTTAAGCCATTATTAAAATTTAATGGAGTCTAATAAATTATGTGTGTGTATGGCTGTATGCATAGATATAATTTAAATAAACAATATTATTATTAATAAAAAAATGTATTATATTCATAATTGTTTATTATATTTTACAACGAAATGCCCACTATTTTTTCTAATATTTAACAATCATATAATTAAAGTTTTAATCTATCAATCTACTCAATTGTTTAATATTTTTATTACCAAGTATTAGTTAAAAGTAAAACTAATATTTCAATATAAATATCTAATTATTTTCTCCATATTTTCCTTATTTTTATATTTTCAACAATTTAAATATGTTTGAACTAAATATATTTAAAAAAACTAGATGAAAATAATTAAATCACCATTAATTATTAAATTAATATTTCATTCAGCTCTTATGAGTTTCTTTTTCAGAAATATAAATAAATAAATACTTGTTGCTCAAATTTATTAATTTAAATATCAAAATTTAAAACTGTTATTCAAATATATTCAATTATATATATAATTAACATGTTTATGCACATTTATTGCCAATCTATTTGGATTTGGAATTTTATGCTTGTCTGATTCAATGGCATATTTAGGCAATATTAGGACAAGATGCCTTCACTTAGGTCAGCCCAGTCTAAAAAGAGTAGACAAATACTGATCAATTAATCTAATCAAGATCAGGTGACATTGAAATTTAGGCAAAATATTTCTGTTCCAGAACATTGCAAAAGTTTTTATCACATGAAGCCTTTTTATATGTAAAACCTCCTACAAGCCAACAAGAAAGTAAAACAATTTAAGAATATCCAAGTCATGAATATCTAGTAGCTAGACCTTTGAATATTCAAGGGGCTTTTTGGTAAGCTAGGGTTTTTTTTTTTTTTTTTTTTTTTTTTTTTTTTTTTTTTTTTTTTTTTTTTTTTGTATTTTAACTTTTTAGTGTATACTTTGAGGTGAAATAAATTAAAAAAAAAAATTAAATTTTAAGTATCAAATAAGTTATTTTTTATTGGAATTAAAAAGAGGCCAAATCAAATGATTTTCAGTTGTGCCTTAATATGATTATTACCCACTGCTTATCATCATTTGTCCGCTAGCGATATAAAAAAGAAAAAAAAAATTGCCCGCCAGCGACCAACACTATTGATACTATCTACCCGTAAAAACCCTTCCTCGCTAGCCCAAACCTTTAGTTGACCTATCCTTATTAGAAATTATCATAACCTTACACTAAGATTTGGTTATGTAACTTGCATTAGTTTTTTAAATATAATTGATGTCAATATAAATTTGTCAAAATCAGATATAGAATCTTGATTTATAATTTTACATGTCAAAACATTCAATTATTGATAAAAACTACTCAAATCAAATTTTAGATCATCTGAATTTTCTTTTCAATAAATTTATATTCAAAATGAAATTTTCAATGAGATAATTAGTCCAATCATGCAAGGAACCTCTTGTTCAAAGTTCAAATAGGTCTTCATTAAGTACTATAAGCATTGGAAATTTTCATGGGATCATAAGAGGAATCAAATGACTTCTTAATTTTGTGTGCTTATTAGAACATAATATCAGTTGTAGATCAATGCTAACTCCTATCTCGTCGACGTCAACACCCTCCGCCAACTAATATTGATGCCAACCATCGACCAATACCAATGCTCATTGTCAATCAACTCTGACACCTACTGTTAATTGATGCTTGATGGCGTTAATTGTCAACCCACGTCTTATCATTGTCCCACAATGATGTTTATCATTAACAAAAACTAATGATCTTCATCTACTTATGTTGATGCATACATCACCATCATCTGCAATATTAACTATTTGTGCTTTACCTGCAATTTACATGCACTTTAGTTGTGCTTTAATTTCTCTTTTGTTGTGTTTTTTTACCTACGCTTTATCTGAGTTTGGGGACTAGGCTTTTGGTGCAGTTGGCTTAAAGTTCCGCGGACATATTAAATATATAAAGTAAAAAAATAAATCCAATTGAATGCCCACGAGTCCACTCCACGTGTCCGAGATTATTTCCTTATGCAGTCATTGTGTTAGAGAGATTATTCTGTGCAGACACCGGATACAGTTGAACGTCCATAGGCGAATCAGGTGCAACCACATAATCCAATACCAAGCAGTACTGAGCTGCGGTACCGATGTTGACCTCATTTTTGTATGAGGTCATTTGGACTACTCTTGATCTTAGATCGATTTAATTAATTCGAATCCTAGGATCCTCTTAGAATCTAGACCTTAGGATCTACCAAAGGATTCTTCTAAAGCTTAGACTTTAGGATCTACCTAGATCTTAGGTCAATCAATCCAAATCCAAGGCCCAAAGGTTTCCACTAGTATTGCAGTCGATTACAAATGATGCCCTTCCTTGGGAGAAGGCCTTAGCTTGATGTACATTTTATAGAGTACATTACATGATATAAATACAAAGAATCACTATTGACATGTTCGTTTGGTCGGGAGGATTGTAGTTGGCAAGCGACGGAGGTCGGAAGGCTTGTAGTCGGTGGGCGACGTAAGTCAGGAGGACCGTAGTCGGCTGGCGACGGAGGTCGGAAAGACTGTAGTCAGCGGGCGACGTAAGTTAGGAGGACCGTAGTCGGCGGGCAACAGAGGTCGGAAAGATTGTAGTCGGCGGGTGACATAAGTCAGGAGGACCGTAGTTGGCGGGCGATGGAGGTCGGAAAGACTGTAGTCGGCGGGCGACGTAAGTCAGGAGAACTATAGTTGGCTGGCGACGGAGGTTGAAAGGACCGTTGTCGGTGGGCGATGGAGATCGGGAGGATCGTTGTCTTGCGATGGAGGCTAGAAGGACTATGTTTGACGATGAAGGTCAGAATAACGGCGTCAAGTAGAAGTCCAACAATAGAAAGAAATCCGTCTTCGGATATACGTCTAGCCAAAGTCCGATAACTGGTAGAAGTCCGGTGTTGGGTAGAAACTTGGTGAAGAGTGAAGGTCCGGTGTCGGGTAAAAGTCCGACGTTTGTTGGTGGACGAGGAGAACTTCGGCAGAGTTTCGGCGTCAGGAGGGAACTCTGTCATTAATTGGGAAGAACTTCAGCATCACGTGGAAGTTGGGCAGAATTTCGTCGTTCTCCCCAATATCATGCAGAATCCTAGCGTGTTCGGGCGGCGGGAAGAACTCCAGTGGTGGTCGAGGAGGAGAGGATTCTCCCTTTCCCCTTTTTCTTCTTCTTTCCTTCTTCTTCTCTCTCTTCACTTGAGTCCCTCTTGTGAAGAATGAGGGCTCTATTTATAGTTTTTCTGGAGTGTTCTCGTCGAGCCGTTCGATTCGACTATAAGCTCGCCAAAATCGGAGACCGTTTGGTAACTCAAATTGTGGTTCGAACCTTCCAACAGCGCTTTAGGTCCTTGATTTGGACTCATTTGGGCTCGGATTGAGTCAAATTTGGTGTCGTTGGGTTCGTATTTCCGAGACCCTCAGTTTGACTGTAAGTTTGCTGAAATCGAAGTTCAGGTGCTCCCGGATTTAATTTTTGAAGTTTCCAACTAGCTTTTTGCCTCGAGATTCGTGCCCCATCAAGATAATTTTTGCATGAAGTATCAACCTTTAACGCTTAATAACTATAAAGAGAAAAAAAAAACCATTTTAAATGTGTGACCAATTCTCTTCCATTTGGCCGTAGAGACATCTGATGCTCGTGGACGTTCAAAGTGAGAAAAACGGCCGCAGGAATTACATATGCTCCCCCTCAACTAAAATCCGTGGACCCATATGGAAACTGGACAGAAGCTTCCTCCTCCTTGCTTGACGACAATGGCCTACAGCGTTTAGCAGCTCGTATCTTACAGCCGCACGGAAGGCTACAGGGTCCGGGATATCTCAGGAGCTGGTTCTTAAATTTCTTTCTTAGATATGCAGCCAAGAGCAATTGTGCCAGGAGCTTAAAAGGCTGCAGGGGAATTTATACATGAGGGGGGGCCTCAAGAGTGTTTTGCTTTAGTTGGAATTATGCAGTTTATGTACTTGATTTTGTTGGATTTAGACCAACAAATTGTAATTTAGTGAGTAGGTGGGAGGTAGGTTATGTAATTAAGCTCATCATTAGGGTGAGGTTTGAGTTATTTGCTTAATATAATAGTTTAATTTAAGAGTATTAGGATAGGAATTAATGGAAAATATAGAAGGACTTCCCTAGAAGAACTTTTTTTAATTTATAAGTGAAATTCCCTTAAATTATAGTATTGCATTTGAAGATTTTTCTTCTAAAAATTAAAAGATTTTTCTTTGTCATTTCGAAACTAAATAGGGTTGAATTTAGAACAAATTTCTAATGGGGACATTACACGACAATAATAAATTTTTATTTAATTACATGGGATCAGCTAGATGAATCTTTTCTCTTTATTGTGTTATATTAAGAGTTAAAATTAAAATCAAAAGTCATTAATTAGGTAAAACTCTAATTTTTATTTTGGTTTAGGTTTAAATTCTGAAAACGTAATTGTGATTCATCTTTCAACAAACTTTCTTTCATATTTCTATTTTTTATAAATATTTTAATTAATGTCAAAAACTAAAAACTACTAAGAGATGAGTTGAGTCACATTATAAAAAAAAATTTATCAAAGAAAATTATTAGTAATATTGGTAAATATTATTTTAGAATAATTATCATTTTAGTTTTTTTGAAAAATTATGTGCCAGATTATAAAAATATATATTTATGCATGTGAAGCCTCAAATCATAGACCTCATTGAGACCAAGCTAGCAATGGGCCTCAATATTTGTCTACTCAAGGTTTTGGAACCCTAATAAAATAAACATTTCTATGCATATATTTAATAAGGAAGCTAAAAAAAAAATTAAAAATTATATATATATAAAAAGAAAATAAAAAAATTTAATAAGGAAGCCAACTATGATATCATATAGGTGAGAAATAGAGCCAAATAAACCTATAAAATGAAGAATTTGACCTAAGGTAAAATAATAATAATAATAAGTATGTTATGCTCAATATCAATAGCCTTCTAACATCATGAATAATTAGGTTGCTTATAGAGAAAAAAAAATACATTTTTTAAAATAAATTTCTAATAATTTTAGCATTTGATTGGGTGCAATTAGAAATTGATATGAATTATAAACTTTGCAAACCCTATATTATAATTCTTTCAATTTTTTTGAAGTTAAAAATAAAATTACATTTACTTTCTTAAATTCTTTTTATAATCTCTAATTAGTCAAATGAGCCCTAAAAACATATTAAATCATTTTTTATCTAATTTTATCACATTTTCATTTTGTAATTATATTTTTTATGATTAACTTATGTAATATTTACTTTTTAATTTATTACATTTTGGACCACAATGTATCAGCAATATATATATATATATATATATATGGTGAATCATTATAAAAAGCTACTGGCATTTTATGATCGTGCGATTGCTCTATTGTCTGTATGTTTCATTCTTCTTCGCAAGAACTCAAATAATTGTGTAAATTTTCGCTGAATAGTAAGAAGAAGAAAAAAAAAACAATTTTTTATAGAAAAATTTTTTTTGTGAGATCTGCAAAGAATCAATGGTTGTTTTTTATAAGTAGGAAATATTTTACTGGAAGCTGCACGGCTCCCAGCTCAGTTGAAGTACCTAAACTTTGTGAGCCCCAGGAGTTATTCTATCTGCAAAGCTGTAAAGGTTTTGAGCTGAAGATTAAAGTAAAATAGATGAATGTAAATGGTTGGAAGTCTTTTCCTTTGGCTGATGTTACAGGACTCCATAGCTGGCCTCTTGATTTCATGTCAGTTTCATCTTAAGGATATCTTCTACCACTTGTTTTTTCACCTTTTTCATCTTTTCATGTTGGCAATTTTGATGTAATTCTTTTCTTTTGGTTGAATGCTTTCAGTTGTTTGTTGTTACTATTACCATTTTTTGTGTGTCTTTCATTTTGTCTCTACGTCTTGTTTCATCTTTTCTTGTTCGATATGAGCAAATTTTATCGTAAGGGCATCTCCAACCAAACGACAGGGGCCTATTTGCAGATGCCGAAAGGTGGAATGTGAAAAGTGTTAGGGTTTTAGAAAGAATATACAAATAATATTCTATTTTGGTGTTAGAAATGGAGTTTGGTTGAAGATGAATTACTATATGATATGAATGTTACTACATTTTGAAGTGGAAAATTGAGTTTTTCGATTGGAGATGCCCTAAGTCAAGCTCCGAACCAACCAACTAAGGTGAATGGTGAAATTTAGCGGAAATGAACTATTAAGGAACAAATGTACAAATTATTATTGTTGTTGTTTAAACGGCAATAATATGTTCACATTGATAATTATTATTTGGCAATGGATGGCTTATTGTTGTAGGCCAAATGGCTTTCTCATGCCTGTAAATCCCTTATTGTCTACTCGCATTTTTCTGCTCTTTTTTCCCTATGTTCTCTATAATTTTTTTTTCAAGTTGTCATTTTTCGTTGTAATTGTTCATAAAAAAATTTGCTTGCGTATTTAAGATTGGTACTTTATAAAATTTTCTAATTTTTTCATATTCTTTATAGTTTATATGTATACCCTAAACCCTATTTATTAACTGTATTTTTAATACTAATCAAACAATTATTTTTCATCACTACTATTATTATTATTATTATATGACCAAATTAATATAACTTAGCAAAATCTCTGCATAGTACGTGCTTAAGTTGTTTGATTAATAATAATTATTTATTTGAAATATGTTGTTATTTGAATGAATATAAAATAAGTGCCGGTAATTTTTTTGTTTGACTTCAAGTAAAATGACTACAATGTAAAGCCTAAAGATGATGATGGTCAGTAGCCAGTAGCAGGCATCACACGACGGAGTTTGGCAGCAGGCAATGAAAGCAGTGGCCGACGGTGGCAGCTATCAGCGGTGGCTAGTAGTGGCCGACAACGACAGCTATCAGCGGTGGCTAACAGTACGAGCAATGACAAAGAATTTAAAATTATTTATAATTTTCACCCGAAATCTAATAGTTTTTAAATATATCAAAATAGCATTAGATGTGCATTATAAATACACCAAAATTTTTCTTGGCATTTCCTTTACTTCAAATCAAATATCAAACCCCATCGGACTAAGGTGGGTTGGTGGGCGAGCTTGGTTGAGAACCCCCCATCTCGAGTTCGAATCCCCTCTCATACGGCACGACCTCTTCAAGGGAGAAAATAGCTGTCGGTCCTGCACCTGTGGGGTTGGTTGCTGGTAGACTCACCGAGAGATTAGTGGACATCGCCAAGCGAGTCACAAGCTAACGTGGCAGGGGGGCGATACCCCCGTTCCAAAAAAAAAATCGAATATCAATATTTTTAAAACTCCTATATTTAAAATATTTTACACCCTTTTTATTTAAAACCAAACAACCTCTACATAAGATATAATATGAAATAATGTATATAGTCAAAACATTGGATGCCTGTCAAATCTATTCTCTTGAAAAGTTACTGTAATTTTCAAATCAATAGATCATACATCTAACCCATATGAGTTTTTCATTCACACGTTATAGGAAATAAATAAATGAGAGTATCTTCATCAAGCCATTATTATCAGATGGGTGGGGCCAAGATGGATGGGGCCGGCCATATATAGCCCAACTGAACTTGGGAATCCCGAATCCGATTCTACTATCTAACTTAGCCCAATTATGAGTACCTGTGGGCCTGAGCCAATCCAATTATACATAGTAGGCCCAGCTATGGCATTTAAAAATTTGCCCATTAAAATTTCTTTTGGAAGGACTTTCTTATTGATTCTTAAAATAATATTTTATATAAAATTTTAATTTTTATAATAAAATTTTACTTCAAAAAACAGTAAAAAAAATGTCCCAAAGGAAGCCTAAGTAACATGGAATAAGAAAATATATCATTCTTTAACAAATATTTGAGTTGAAAATGAGAAGTTATTCTTAAAAAAAAAAAGGCAACAATATTAAATATTTAAATTTTCGCTATGATACTTCAAAATTACTTCTTATTGAATATAATAATCTCACATCTTTATTAAATCGTAAATACATATATGTATGTACATATACATAATATAATATATCGTATTTTATAATACAGTCAAATTATACATCATAATATTATCTCTTTTGTATATGAAATGTTAATGAGTATTTATTTTTTTATAAATTTTAAAAATAAAGATTTTTATCTTGATATGAAGTACTTCAATGGGAGCATAAAAAGCTTGTGGATTGTTTGTTAGGTACTTAGGTCATTCCTCAGCCCTTTTTATTTGATGTGAAGTGGTCCCAAACAAGGTACAAATCCATTTGTCAATTTAGTGATTGTATGAAATCATTCCAAATATAACTTTCATGCTATCTTATTAATGATTTCATGATGGTGGGTCCAAGTTCAAGTTAAACTTCACTATTATTGATTTTTCTTTCTTCATAACATCTAGAAAATCATTATGGAACATACTAGAAAAACTAAGCTTGGATGAATTATTTTGCCTTTTGGAGGTATCATGGAGAAATTGATGTTTAAAAGTCTTTGTAATATGTGGATAGAGGCTTTATTTAACCTAATAATTACACTTGAGATGTAAGATTTATATGAAATCAATATGAATGCTTTTATCTAATAAAGGAAAGATGAATTTATATACTGAAAGCTTACTTTGTTCTTATTTATGTATTTGACATTCAAAAGTTCATATTTGCTCGAACATCACCCAGTCAAAGTAAGCTCACAAAAAAAATGTCACCCGCTCCACCTCCAGTAGCCACTACATGCACTCCTATGCACAAACCTATTGCATATGCATGCAATCCACCACTCACTTGTACGTGCTCACTCTAGCTCAAATCATTGCCCACTCATGCCACATATATGTCACGTTAGCTAGCTTCGTCGTGCACACCAACATGCTTATCGTGCTTCTTCCTAGTCTCTCACCTCTTCACTGCGACCGTCCCTTACTCAAACCCCTATATGTATGATGGTTATATTTTTTTGTATATTATTTATAGAATTCAACATTGTGCAAGTAAATAGAGACTTTTATGAATTAAATGTTATGTATGTAAATATCCAAAAAAAAAAAATCACATATAATTTTGATAACAAATTTCTACATTATTCTAGAATAAAGAAGGAAAGAAAGTTTTATACTGCGTTGTAGAATGAGAGAGATATATGAGCAGTGTAATAATTTTGAAAATGTGAAAACATAAACAACCTTTCATCATTCAATTCCTTTTTTTAAGACATTGCATCAAATGCAGCAACTTGATCTTCAAATGGAACATGATTATTGGGGCGTACTGCAAAAAATAAACTTGAACATGTATGAATCTCGATGTATATTTAAATAAAAATGTTTCATAATTAAATTTTGAAGTATCTGAACTTTGATTTTAGTCTATTTATAGTCATACTGAATGTCTCAACAAAACAAATCCAACAACTCCAAAAGTAATTTGATCTGAGTCTGAATGAGCTCAGATCAAATACTTAAACATGATCATACACTTCGAGACATAGTTAGAGGACCAAACAATCTCTGAACCTCTCGTCATTATAGTCAAATCAAGCATCTCCATGATAGCAATCCAAAAAGCCCAAAATTTTCTAATATTAACATCATTAAAGCATTTAAATGCTAAAAAAAATGATTTATGACCGAGAAAATCTATACGTGCCTTATGATGGAGTCTTCTAGATTTTAGTTATTTTTATACTTTCAAATTTCGTTAAATTGACCCTCACTCTCTACATGAAAGAGGACTTAAACATTGTCTTAAGATTCAAGAAAGCTTGGAGATAGAAAATAAAATGAAGTTATATCTCAACACCACCATCAAACAAACATTCAACAAACACCATTAGACCACTAATGTAACGATAATCAAACCACAACTCGATCACCATTGTCAAACCACCGCTTGACTACTTTCATCAACTGCAACTCGACCATCACAATCAAACCACCACCCAATCATTATTGTCAGATTGTTATCATCATACCGCCATCATCGTACGATCTCTTTCATCAAGCCCCATTGTCAGACTACAGTCACCTATCCATTGTTGCTATATTATGATCTTCAAATTGACATTGTCCAATTATCATTACAGGAAAAACATTAATTTTAGATAGATTTCAGGTGAAATTTAAAATTTTTTGAAAAATAATTATAATAAATATTCATAATTATTCATTTTTTTAATTTAGATTAATTAATTTAATAACAATATTTATAATTATTCATTTTTTTAAATTTAGATTAATTAATTTAATAACTTATTGTCAAATCAAATTAATTAAATTAAATATTATTTAGCTAAAATAAAAAAAATATATAGCACGTAGCTCCGACATACTCTGACAGAATTTGAGTAATTTTTTTTTCTAACAACAAATTTTTTCAACAGATTTTTTGGCTTGTATTTGTTTTCTGGTGTTTTTTACCATCAGAAAATTTTTCGTCAGAAATTTGTCGGAATTCTATTTTTTCGAAGGATCTTGCACATTTTCTGACGGATATGGCTATCGGAAATGAGCATTTTGCATGTAGTGTATGATCTTTTGACTATCATTATTTTACTACTATACTCTAACCACCATTACCCAACAATGATTTTCTTATTATTATTACCTAGCTACATTGCCATTTGCTAATTTTTTCTCATGTCATTGCTAACAAAATCAATGCAGGCCTTCACTCACAAGAATATAATGATGTACTCCATCAATGCCAACTTTGACTCCTAGTGTCAACACTAAGATTTATGCTAAACTTATTGATCTCTAATATATTTCTTCAAAGGAGAATGACCAAACAAAAATAAATGATCTATTGAAGATAGCATTGATGCCACAGGCTCTTCCATGCAACTTCCATCACGGAATCTAATATACACATTTTATGTAGATTATGTTGTATCAATGCCTTCCTCAATGAGGTGAAAATGCTCATTTGTAACAAACAACATGCACTAGTGGAATCATTTCAACTGATATTTTCTTTCTAGTTTTATTCTCGTAAAATTTATGATGTCAAATCAAATTTTGACTCTCCATGTAAGCACCAGAATTTACGCTAAACTTCTTAATCTTTAGCTCTTCTCAAAGAATTACTAAACAAACAAAAAACAAGTTGTTAAAGATAGCTCTCATCTCACATTGCTCTTCTAACCTCTATTATGGAATATATTTTATACAATTTATGTCTACTACTTTGTATCAATATCTTCTTCAATTATGGAGAAATGCATCATTTGTAATCGACAACGTACACAAATGGAAACATTTCAAATTTCTACGTAAAAATTTTGATATTTATTATAACTCATCTTTTAACTTTGAGTATGTCAAATCTTCGTATAGACAAAGGCGTCAATATCTCTCTCTACTGTAGTGAATATTTTGAGACACGACAATAACGATTTCCAACCATCACCAGAAATCTACTTTTTCGACGGATCTTGCACATTTTCCGACGGACATGGCTATCAGAAATGAGCATTTTGCTTGTAGTGTATGATCTTTTGATTATCATTATTTGACTATTATACTCTAACCACCATTACCCAACTATGATTTTCTTATTATTATTACCTAGCTACGCTGCCATTTGCTATTTTTTTCTCATGTCATTGCTAACAAAATCAATGCAGGCCTTCACTCACAAGAATGATGTACTCCATCAATGCCAACTTTGACTCCTAGTGTCAACACTAACATTTATGCTAAACTTATTGATCTCAAATATATTGCTTCAAAGGAGAATGACCAAACAAAAATAAATGATCTATTGAAGATAGCACTGATGCCACAGGACTCTTCCAACTTCCATCACGGAATCTAACATACACATTTTATGTAGATTATATATGTTGTATCAATGCCTTACTCAATGATGTGAAAATGCTCATTTGTAACAAACAACATGCACTGGTGGAATCATTTCAACTAGTATTTCCTTTCTAATTTTTTCTTATAAAAATTATGATGTCAAATTAATTTCGACTCTCCATGTAAGCATCAGAATTTATGCTAAACTTCTTAATCTTTAGCTCTCCTCAAATAATTACTAAACAAACAAAAAACTAGTTGTTAAAGATAGCTCTCATCTCATATTGCTCTTCTAACTTCTATTCTGAAATATATTTTATACAATTTATGTCGACTACTTTGTATCAGTATCTTTTTCAATTATGGAGAAATGCATCATTTGTAATCGACAACGTACACAAATGGAAACATTTCAACTGAGTCGGGCCCATGATTTTTTTTTTTTTTTAATTTCTACTTAAAAATTTTGATATTTATTATAACTCATCTTTTATCTTTGAGTATGTCAAATCTTCATATAGACAAAGGCGTAAATATCTCTCTCTACTGTAGTGAATATTTTGAGACACGACAATAATGATTTCCAACCATCACCAATAATTATTGTAAGGATCAAATCCAAATCTTTGAATGCACCAAATAAGCCTGGTATCTGGGAAGCAACTTTTGTAAGATTCAGGATTCGTTTGGGACGATTTTTTTACTGCTTCTTGAAGCAACTTATTGGTATAAAAATTAAAAATTTATACTAAAAAACTGCTTTAAAAAACAGTAAAAAAATCGTCCCAAATGAAACCTCAGAATTTTGCTATATGTACTTGTTTCTAAGCAATAGACAGATCTTGAAGAAATTATGTAGGAGGTAAAATATAATATGGCAAAAAAGAAAAACTCTAACATATAAAAATCAGTTCTGATTTAGTAAATCAGTTAAGAAATTAAGAAAGTAATGCAAATGAATCATCAAAGAGCAATCGCAAAGAGTAAAATATTATCAATTCAGAATCAAACAAAATAATATTATTATTATATTACATCAAAACATTACTATAAATTTCATGGACTCATATGGAAACCGGGCAGAAGCTTCCTCCTCCAGGCTTGCTAATGGCAAAGATAATTAAAGCCATATGGTCTTGCTACTCCAGGCTTGTCATGGTACAGGTCTGCTAAGATCCATCAGTCCCTCATGTTTCATTTGTTTCTTAGATGTGCGGCCAAAAACAATGGAGGCCAAGAACTTTACAGCCTGCAGCTACATCGAATTTATAATGACTTATCTGTGTAAAATTTCCAGGTTTCTATTCATTTACGTTAATTTTCTTAATTCAGACAATTACTGCATAAATTCTATATAATCTCCTCCTTAAAATGCAGCATGATTGTTCTTTCCAACGGTCACAAAAAAAACTAACGGAAGTAATTTCTGTAAGATTTTTTTGCTACTGATAAGTTTTGCTAAGAAAAAAAGCTTGAACTTGAAGAAATTATAATGCAGCTGGAAGCAAAAATACGGAAAATTTGGATATGGGTGGGGGTGATAATCATTCTTCGATGGATCCAAATGCAGACCATTAATCTCTGCAAATTAATTAGCAGTTCTGTCTCATTCTTTCAGCATCATTTGTCTGAAGTTTCAAGTGACTCTTCAGTACTTATTGTATCTTTTATGTTAACTTTATAGCACAGAGACTCGGAAGATCTTTCCACAGATCAAGAAATGCGCGCAGGAGCAGAATCTGTGATTGAGAAACAAAACGTATAATAATAATAATAAAATGTTGCACAGCTTATATTCATGGTTGCAAAATCATAATCTATGAACAAATTATATAATTTTAATTTTTTCAATTGATGCTAAGCTAACGCATCTCCAACCGAAAAACCCATTTTCCATTCTAAAATGACGTAAAACATCAAAATGAAGTAGTTCATCTCTAATGGAACTCCATTTTTTCTTTTTCCGCGCGCTTCTTTGCAAAGGTAACAATCTCTCTGTTATTTCGAGCACTTCCTACGAAGCTAAGCAGAGTGCGAAGGTAAACGCTTTTAGACGTCGGGTTGTTCACCTACCAATTTTTGACATGAGATTTGGAGTTCGAATGCAGTGATTCACGGACAGCATAATCTAAACACCCAAACAAGTTTGGTAAAACTTTGACTAGCAGATTAACTCCTTAGGATAGGATTCATGAAGAAGAATAGGAACCCCAAAAGGACAAAAAGTTCACTCCACATCATTGAAAGGAATTTAAATAGAGAAAATTGAAAATACAGTTCATGAAGGAGCTTATGAGCTTCCTCATAACCATTTTAGCTGTGGTACCCTTTTGTTGCCATTGGATTAGGAAATGGCAAAGGGTGGCCACATACTAGGAGCTATGGAGCTGCTACGGCATATTACATTATTTCCATATTGCAAGAAAACCATTTTAGTTGCAGTGCCTTTTGCTTTTGTGGCTACATACTAGTTTTGCTATTTTTATATATTTAAAAAAAAATACAAAAGCAAAACTTTTATTTCAAGAAAAAAATTCATAGGTATACCAATATAACACATGAGTTTACTAAGGCTTCATTTGAGACGAATTTCTTACTGTTTTTTTAAATAGTTCTTTAGTATCAAAATTAAAATTTTTGTACTAGAAAGCTACTTTAAGAAGCAGTAAGAAAGCCATCCCAAACAAGTTATCAACTAATGCAAGAAAAATCTCTTTTTTTTTTGTGTGTACGAGAATATTCTGATCAAGATTAGATCACTAAGGGCCTCAAAATCATTGATTTACTATGATACTTAGAAGTGATCGATTACTCTATATTATACTCATCTCAAAGTAAATCAAACGATCTAGAAACTAATTCTCTCTATTTTCTTCTATAATATATGATTAATCTTTTTATCATATTATACTTACAAATATCAAATAATTTAATTATATTATTAAACAATCTAATTTATTTGAGGAAACAGATATAAAATATCAACTTCACATATCATAGCATTTAAGCATATTTTTTACAAAATTTGAATAAAGATATTCAAATCCAAATTTAATATATTAATATATATTGACTTTTTTCCCTATGTTTCCTGCTTCAGCTGCATGATAAGTGCTTGTTCTGTATAAGTATACATACATACTGCGGTTGCTTCTCATGTAAACAACTGTAGTCTCTTATAGGAGCCAAAGCTTGGAAAGAAATAGGAGAATGGATTGCAGAATACTATTGACAGCTTTGATGGACCCTTCATTGAGCTGCTCAATAAAGGAGACAGGAAATCATCTGCAGTTTGGGCTGTAGCAATAATTTTAATCCCTTCAAGGAATTAGACAACTAGGAGATTATTTGGGGTGGCACTTGTTTTTTGTTTTGGCTTTTATTTGAAAAAAAATAATGATGTAATTAGGATAATATTAAAATTTTAGAAAAAAATTAAAATAGTTTCCAAACTATTCGGATGTGGCTAGGAGTGTCAATATTTGATATGACACGAAAAGCCGACTTGAGCCCAGCCCAAAAAATTTCAGGTTAAATCCGACCCGATTTCAAAAAGTGTCGGGTTCGGGTTGACCCCAGCAACTTGAACTCAACCATGGTTAACTCGGGAAAAACGGGTCTCATTCATGTCACGTTCGGATGAGTCTCGTCGCGTCACATCCCGTCCGCGTGAGTCTCGTCCGAGTCAGCGACCCGTCCGCGCTGAATGCCTGTCGTCCCATCTACGTTTGTGCTACCAGCCTCACTGTCCCATCCGCGATGCTAGCCTGCCGTCGACGTGATCCCCTCCATCCAACACCTCTTTTGACAACGTTCCAACTGGCATGCCGTGACGCGAGCCGCTCCACCCCGCCGTCTAGCCGTATATGCGAGCCCCGCCGTCTCGCCGTCAATGCGAGCCCTTCCATCCAACGCCTCCTTCGATGAATTTCCAACTAGCATGCCGTCGACGTGAGCCACTCCGCCCCACCGTCCCGCCGTCGACGCCATCCCCATTGTACCAAGTTTACAAAAATCGTGTCGGGTCTGGTCAACCCGATAACCCGACAGGTCGTGGTCGGGTTCTTATTTTTGACCCGTTTACCAAATGGGCCGAGTTTGGATGAACTCGTTTGAACCTGAGTCAATTTTAGGTTCGACCCGAAACCCGAAATTGACACCCCTATATGTTGCCAATTTAATCTCAGAGTACCATATTGACCCAATTTAGTCCATACAAAATTGATTCAAAATAGTCTCTTATGTTGTAAATGTGATATAAAATTGATCTCAATTTAGTCCATCGACTTTACAAAATTGATTCTTATTTAGTTATGAAGTGACCATTGTGGATTAATTTTGTATAGTTAAAATATTAAATTGAAGCAACATTATACCTATAACTAAATGGCCATATATGGATAATTTGGTGATTATTTCGAAATTTAAGCCATAAAAATCTTATCTTTGATTCTTTAATGATTATATATATAACAAAATTTTTAGAAATATTTATTTTTATGCATAAGCAACCAAAAAGAGTCTTAGTGAAGAGCATGTTTTAATGGCTGCCTCTTACTGAAAGCTTCAAACAGTTGCAGTCAAAACATTTGAAAACAATTTTAGCAGTGCTGTAGTCATTTTGGCACTGTTTGATTTGAAGGAATTAAAAGAGAGGAAATAAAGAAAAGGAAATAAATAAATGATAAAGGAATTGATTTAAAATGAAATTTTTATCGACTTTTTTAATTAGGATAAATTGAGAGAAAAAATATTATTTTATTTTTGTTCGGTTGATAAAAAATGATATTTTTATTTCTTATGAGAAGGGACATATGAGTTATAGTGAGCAGCTGATATATTTGCTAGGTAAATTTTATCATCCTTAATTAAATTGAAATGAAAATGTTTAGTAAATTTCATTTACATTTTTCCTAATTCCTTCATATGCTAAAGACACCATTTGTAACAAATGATATAATTCAAAACTTAGTTTAAGAAACTTATTTGGCTTTGTTCATTTGATTGAGCTGCTTATTTAAGATACTATCAAAAATTTATCAAGAATGTTCGGGTGAATGAGTGGCTTCACTCTCAGAGATAATGCGATAAAATATGTACATAAAAGGGTTGAAGTAGCTCCAGTGACAGATAAGATTAGAGAGAGTTGTCAAACATAGTTTTGACACATAAAATATCAGTCTTCTGATGACTTGGTTAGGGCATCTCCAACCGAGAAACCCATTTTCCAATCTAAAATGCAGTAAAGCTTCAAAATATTGTAATTCATCTCCAATCGAACTGAATTTCTTTCTTCTTTTGCACGCTTCCTACGTAGGTAACCATCTCTCTCCTCTTTCGCGTACTTTTCTCCTCTTTCGCGCTCTTCTTCGGCAAATTCCGCAACTTAATTTTATTGGCGTCGAATTGTTCACCTACTGAATTTTGGCATGAGATTTAGAGTTCGACTACAGTGAATGGCGAAAGGCATACAGTGGTATACAGTTAGGTTGAAGATGGTCTTAGGAGAGTAGATGTATTGAATTTGACCTATGTTAACAAAGATAAAGTCAAACCTAAAAAAGACTTGGCTAGAACATATTAGAAATGATCTGTTTTTATCAAATTTAAATGAGAATTTGACTATTAACAAAACACAAGTAACAAAAAAAGAAAAAAGAAATTCATGTAGCCGACCCTATATGGTGGGATAAAGGTTTGATTTTGTTGTTGTGGGGGAATGGTTGAGAATGCAAATAATATAGAAGAGGTTCAAATTCATGATAGCAACTTTGACCAAACTAATTGATACCTAAAAAAAAAAGAAATTTTATTCCTAAATTCTATATTGCAAAATTTTTCCTCTTAATTTCACAGCTCAAAAACTTGGTAAGTTTTTTTTTTGGGTAAATTTGGGGCAAAGTCCTTTTTATATATCAAAAAAGATTACAAGTAAAAGGAACATAAAATATAATCCTAAATCTCAAAAACAGGAGATAAAGGACTCTAAAGAAGAAAAAATACAATTCAGAAAGAGAACCCAGCAAGCTGAAGAGCCTTAAAGGACTCAGGTTGTTCTGGCTTAAGATAGTGCTCGGAAGGGTCCATCCAGAACAAAACCCCTGGTTGCCAACAAGGCCGTCCAAGGGAATGCTGAAGGTCAGCGATCATCATTATCCTTTCAAAAATAAGAGTCCAGGCATCCCGTAGAGGCAACAAAATTACAAGAACCTCAAAAACCGCAGGAGTAGAGGCAGCTGCCACAAGAACAGTAAACAGTAGCTACAAAATTCTCCAATCAAAAAGATCATTTCTGCTTCCAGCCATGGGTTTTAATAGTAATAGCTCTCCTAATATTGACAGTGACAGTAGCTTGGCATTCAGAATTTCCACCAAAAATCCTCTCGTTCCTAGCTCTCCAGAGAAAATAGATAGTGGCAGAAACCGTGAGGAGGAACAATCTATTTGTTTGGGCATTAAAACCTTGGTCACAAACACTATCATAAACTTGAAAAAGATTTGGTTTCATCAGCCAACTATTAAGCCAAGGAAGCAAAGATTTAGCAATGGAGAAAGCAAATCTGCAGTCAAAAAATAGGTGGCTAAGATTTTCCATGTCCTCATGACAAAAGCAGCAAGTGTTATGAGTTGTGATTCCCCTGGCAGCAAGAACATCATAAGTTTTCAAACCACCATTGAAAGCAAGCCAGGCGTACACAGAAAAACGAAGGGCAGCTTTTTTATGCCAAACAAACTTGCTTGGTAAGTTTTTTAATCAAAAATCTATTGACACCCTCAGTTACATTAAACGGGTTTATAGTACATCAATTATGCTATTATTAATGACATCGTAACCATAATGGATGGGCTGCAAGGGCTTAACGAGTTAAGGTAAATGCATTAAAATTTTACTTTCATCAGCTTTCTTACTATTTTTTAAAGTAATTTTTTTATATAAAATTTTTTAATTCAAAAAATTTTTACATTAAAAATGTATTTTAAAAATCACTAAGAAAGCTATCACCAAAAGAAGCCTAAAATTTTTTTTAATTAGGATAACATTTGACTACTATTTTTCACAATAACAACAACAACAACATCAATCATTTGCCCCACTAAGGCTTCGTTTGGGACGGCTTTTTTATTACTTTCTAAAACGGAGTTTTATTACAAATTTTTTTATTTTTTTATTAAAACTCCGTTTTAGAAAGCAGTCAAAAAGCCGTCCCAAACAAAGCCTAAGTGAGGTCGGCTACATTAAAAGTCAAATTTTTGTTTAAATCTAATAAAAAATACAATTTCTAATATTTTCTAACCAAGACTTTTTAGATCTATCTCTACCTTTCTTAACATAAGTCAAATCTAATACATTTTCCTAACGAGGCCATCGGAAGGCCGTCATTTTATGTGACCAAACCATCTAATGCGACTCTCTCTCTCTCTAATATCATCTTCCACTAGAGCTATTCCAACTTTTTCACGTATAAGCTAATTTCGTATGCTTATTTTTTCACTTCTAAAAACTTTTAGCGCTGGAAAAATTGTTGTAAAAAATAAAATATATATATATCCCAAATGAAACATGACAACCATCACTCGAGTCACAAATTAATATATTCTGAATAAACATCTTATGCACGTATTCTCACAATTTAGACTTCCATTTGTGACGACTTTTTTATTGCTCGTATTTCAAATATCAATGAAACTAAAAGGTCATAAAAGCCATATTTAATAGAAAGAAGAACCCTATAAATCAAAGTTTAATTAGGATATACCATTGATCCTATGCTAATTAGACATATAGATACATCAAATTTTGTTTTGCTAATATTCAGACGAATTACATCATAATTGAATAGTTTCCTCTTGAATTTTCAATCGACAAAAAGACTATTTAGACCCAAAAAAATCAGCAGGTAGGGCTTGGAAATCATGATGCAATTGCTGTTGCTGGTCCAAAGAAGCCACAAATGACAGACCACTTGACTAAACTGTAAAAGAAAATAATTTCTCCCTTTTACATTAAAAAAAAAGGGCTCGATTTAATTTTATGCATCCATTGTTTTTCACACCAACCTAAATTTAGGTTGGATTTACCCTTAAAGACAGGATACGAAATGAGCATCATATACGTGAAAAGGTTAGAGCAGCTCCAGTGGAAGATAAGATTAGAGAGTAGTCACCTTAGATGATTTGGTCACATAAAACGACGACTTCCGATGACTCGGTTAGTAAAGTAGATATATTAGATTTGACTTATATCAAGAAAGATAGAGGTAGACCTAAAAAAAACTTGGTTATAAAATATTAGAAATGATCTTTCTTTATTAGATTTAAACAAGAATTTGACTTTTAACTAGACACAATAGAGAAAAAGGATTCATATAGCCAACCCCACGTAGCGAGACAAAAGCTTGATGTTGTTGTTGTTGTTGCTGAATTGTTTCCTCGCACCAACCTAAATTCCCATATACTGAAGGATCAAACAAGATCAAAGAACTCAATAAATATGCACACTGGCCTACACCCTGGTAGACTCACAAGGATTAACTGAAGCCCAAAATAAAAAGATATAGGCTTGAGAATTTTAAAAAGAAAAAAATGAACCCAATTTTACAAGCAGCAACAAAACAAAAAAACAAAAAAAGTTTCTTTCCCTTCAAAATCCTCTATTTTCACTACCTGTGTTAAACATGATAAATTAAACAAAGATGTGGATGCAAACCTTGTAAGATTACAAAACCTTCTGGTCATCCCTGAACAGCCAGAGACTGAAGATGCTCAAGAAAAGCCTGAAGGCTAACATCATCAGTGAACATGACCTCCGATCCATCCGCAAGCCTAGTATTATGCGTCGCCGACGGGTTCAGCCTAGCAAGGAGAAACCTAGCCTGGCTTCCATGTTGGTCACATTTAATTAGCTTTGGCACCGGAATCCTACCCTCAATCAGCTCTTCTGCATCCATCTCGGCAGCCTCCAATAGCTTCCTCAGGTTTTCATTGCTCTGATCTTTATCAAACCCTAATTTCCTCCATTGAGCAATCTTAGACCCATAATGTATCACTACATGGAAATAGGAATCAAAGAGTAAGATCACATCAGGTGACACTGAGCTAATGTCAAGAAGAACTGGCATTGGTGGCCCATCAAAAGAGTACTGGAAGAGTGTGGGTTGGACCATGATGAGTGATCCAGTGACACCTTCCCGGTTAAATGCAATCCCAAAGAAAGCTGTCTCATCCGGGCTGTAGTTGAAGATATCAATGAATTGGGATCTCCTCAGGTAGTACATGAACTGTGGGTACAGGGAGAAACCCGATGGCAGGCGGAAGGTCGATGGATCCTCGGGTACGTAGTCGCCAAATTTGGCAGTGAAACGGATGAGCATCTTATCTAGCCATCTGATCACATCGCGAGCATGGTAAACCTCTGCGCGATTGACTGCGAGACGTGCCATGATGGTTGCTGCTGCTTCCTGGTCAAATCCTGAGCTGATATCCAGAGGGCACGCTTCAGGAGCCCATCTCCTTGCAGCAGTGGTCACCCTTAAGCGAATGCTGCCATTTCCATGGCGGTACCTAGTCTTGAACTGAATAAAGAAGACTGGCCCTGGTTCATTATTTGGCTGATTACTGTCCACTTGGAAGATGAAGGCTATGGTTGTTTTGTTTGTGAGTGTGCTGGTCTTCCATGAGCTGGTTCCTCCCTGACCAATCTCCTTTTCACAGACCGAGCTGTTCTTGGTCCGAAGAGAGATGCATGGACCAAGTGCCCCACAGATCTTGACCTCCTTGGTTGTCACCAACTCAATTGTCGCATCGAAATTCATGTCGAGGTGATCAGTTCCAACATGCTTAAAGATCTGTCTCAAGCACTTCTTAAACTGTTCAGATTCGAATGATTCTGCTAGTATTAGAAGGCCGCCGGATGTTTCGATTGGGATCCTCATCTCTGCAGCTCCAACCTGATCGAGAGAGCAAGCAAAGAGATCAAGAACAAAGGATCTTTCTAGTAACCTTTGGGAAATTTTTTGGTAGAAGTTGCAAGCCTTTCCATGTAAGTAAGCATTTCCGTTTATAATATCTTGTTGGGTTCGGATAGCCTTACTGTGGTCAATCTCAGCAACCATCCCAGGGCCAGTGGTGGCCAGACCTGAAGTAAAGACCATCACCCGGCCACCAGAGTTGGGAGAATAACCTTCCAAGAGGGCAATAGAGGTCGAAATAGCCGCACCTGTGGCTCTCAAAGGGTGATGCCCTGCCAAGGCATCTGACATCTTGTGCAGCTCTTCAATTGCAGTGGAGAAATTGAACTCACATTCTGCAACTGGAAGTAGAAATCCTTGCTTTTGAAGAGACTGCGAAGTTGCTGGCACTTGACTCTGAAGGTGAGATACACCAAGCAGCTCTTGGATCTGCAAAAATATGCACAATAAAAAATAGTAAGAAACTATGGGTAATACCGCTACCAAACAGGTTATATCCAGACTCCCTGAACTTTTTACAGAGGAAAATTATTTGACAAAGAGAAACAATTCCTCCTTTGTAACATGATTGGTAGTAAACATAACAGCTGCTTTCAAAAGACGGTTTTGTAGACTGGTGTATTAATGAATTTATAAACATTATGATTTGTACCCTTCAAACAGGCAAAGAAATGCAACAAAGAAAAACAGATTCCAGGGAAACCTAATTGTGATGTGAAGCACAACCTGGAAAGTCTTTCAGGAAGCATATCTGATTACTGGCTTTGGATAAATAAGCAAATACATAAAATAATGTAAATATCCACATTGATAGATATATATATTCATAAATAGATAAAACAGAGAAAGGAGTGAGAAATAGAGGCATCTACACAATGATTATCAGACATCCTAACAATGCATTAGAATAAGTAAATGGTACAAAATCCAAAAGCAAATTGGCTTAATCACCTTCATGTACTTGAGATGTTAAAAAGAAAATTTCAACATAAAAAAGAATGCAATAATAAAAGTGCAATGAGACGGCAATACAACAACAACAAGTCTTTATTACACTATGTGGGGTCAGCTATATGAATCCTTTTTCTCCGTTGTGTATAATTTTGATCTTTACATCAATCACAAAGCTTTAATTAGCAACTCGTTCACAATTTAATTTTGATTCAGGAAAACCTTTGAATCTCCTCAAAGACATTTATATGATTTAAAAACAAATAGCTGGCAAAACTAGTTGCACATCGCGTGAACCTACGAAAGAATCAAACTGACAAAAAAAGAATCACGTCAGTCTGAAAGCTTACCAGCAATCTCTTACGCGAAAGCGGAATCGCATGAACTTGCGAAGGAATCAGACTAACAAACGAAGGCGGAATCGCATGAACAAAAGCGGAATCACATGAACGAAGTCGGAATAAGACGGACAAACGGAGGTATTGAAGAATCTCGGGGAAGCAAAACACGAACTCTCGTCATTCATGAGGGTTCTGGCTGCATAAACCTAACTAAATTCTAATAAAAACCTAACTAAAATTCATTATTATATTACTTTAGATATTAAAAATATATAAGTATGAAAATATATGTAATTACATTAAAAACCCATTAAATAAAATTGTGCGCGCCATGCGCCATTGTGCGCATCATTTTGATCCTTTTACGTCATGGCATAGAGATGGCACCACAGGTGCATTGTTCCCCGCCATAGAGCAACATTTTACGTCATTGACAAGTATGTATGGCACTTAGCTAAATCACTTTAACTGATGCCCTCTTAGCTTACACCTCATAAAGTTAGTATTTTGGCATTTCCAACCAACCAACAATTTTTAATGATGAAATCACTGTTGTTGTAGCATAGAAGTTTAATATTCCAAGGCATTTCTCTCTACTTATCCATTTAAACCCTATAACTCCCCAACATACACGTACACGCCCTATCCAGTTCTACAAACTACATCTACCCCATTAGCCACTCTAATCCTAAATGCATCATTAAACCCATTATCCCGACCAATTCAAACTTGCTATTACGAAGAATATACTTGTGACAATCGGTTCATCCGGCCGGTTCAATTGAACTGGCAGGCCCCCTAATAATAACCGCAAGCAGGCGTTCGCAAACATAAAATGGGCGGATCGTGACAGAGGCCGAAACGAGCGGCCGAATGCGTGCGAAAGTATTTGGGGATAGTTTCTTTCGCCATTTTTAGCAATCAATCGCATTGGAGGATAAGATTTATCAATTTATTTTTATTCATATCGCTAACGAAGTGATAATTTGGAAGAAATTTCAACAAACGAGATGAACGACTAAGGAAAAGATGGAAGAAGATTTGTTGGATTTTCTTTCCATTTTTGTATAAATTTTCTCGTTTTACTTCATTTAAAGCAAATGACATTTTCATAAAGGGAAAAAAAAAAGATATTTGGAAGCGAGGGGAAGAAATTTTGAAAGAAAAAAAAAAGAAACTGGGATTTGAAAAATCCCCTTTTTGTAAGTAAAATTCCTATTATATAATTTTTCTTAAATTTATTAATAAATCCTATTTTATGAAAATTTATATTGTTTAATTTTAGGAATTTTAGAAGGAAAGAGATCAAGTTGCAGGAGTTTGATTCTTTAATTCAACAAGAAAGAAAATTATTTGATAAAAGGGAAACGGAAAATAACAAGATACAATTGATCCTCTATTCAAGAGGAGGATCGATCTCTCCCAAATCTCTAGACGCCGCTAGAGCCCAAAGAAATCCTAAATCTAAGATATCTCAAATTTCAGCCAAATTCAAGATGACTTAACCCTAGGAAAACAAACTATTTAATGCATACAAATCAAAAGGAAATCCCTAAACAGTCCCTAAATTCAAATTCCCCTCCAAAATCCTTCAAAAATCCTTCCTAACCAGCTCTCTTAGTCCGGTGGTTCTATTCGACAGCACAGAGAGGCGGAAAAACTTCCGCCTTTGTTTTCGCAGACCAGTCCCGTGTGGACTGGCTAGACCGGTCAGAAAGACCGATCTAACAATACTCCCCTCCCAAAGATCCACCTTAGACGACACCCTCCATTCCTTCTTCATCACAAACAATAAGAACCTAAAGAGTTTGTTCCTTACACATGTGCCTCGGCACATACCTCTCGTCACATCTGAAACAGAGCCTTTTTGCGCTCTTCTCCTATAGTTTTGTCTATGTGAGCTTCTTGAAGTTGTCCCCAGGCCTTCCTCCTGCAGTCTTTTCTTTCGAAGTCCCTCGAAGAGTATCCGGTGTTGGCTCCTTGGATTTCAATAAGGTGGTGGTCATCTTCTACGAGCCTCCTGAGTTGCTACCTCCCGTCTCTCCCTCCAGGTGCCTCTTATCTTCTACAAATTGAGTTAGCTCCATAACCTCTCCCAAGTCATGAGGCCTCATTACTCTAACCGCTGTTAGGATCTCTGGTGTCAATCCCTTCATGAAGTTGTCCTCTAGCACTGACTCAGAAAGGCGGTCCAATCGGCTAGCAAGGTACACAAATCTCTCCCGGTACTCCGTCACTGAACCCTCCTATGTCAAGGCAAAGAACTACTCGTAGAAGTTTCCTCCCTTGTCAATTTGGAAACGTTCTACTAAACAATCATTGAACTCTCTCCAACTCCGTATGGGTCGTCGCATGTCCCTCCACTGATACCAAGACAAAGCCTTCCCTTTTAAACATAGGCCCGTCGTCGTCAGTCTCTCCTCCTCTGTCAATCCATTGACGGCGAAATATCTTTTTACCTTGTAGATCCACCTGTGTGCATCCTCCCCCTCAAAGATTGGCATCTTCAGTTTCCTCACCCTCAGGTCACACCCGTTTCCCCTAAATCCTCCATAACCTCCCATTCCTCGAAGCGGAGGTGCTCCCCAATTGTAACGATCTTTCCTCCGATCATCATACCCAAACCATTCATCAACCCCTCTTTCAAAATCAACACCCCGACGATCGAAATCATCCCCTTTCCTTACAAATCAGCATCCCTTCTTGTGTAGCCAATGCTCATCTCCTTCCTCTAAAGTGGTTCTATAGGAGGCATTTCGTCTTCTCCCTCCAGGATCTTTACTTCTGGCTTTTCCGTTCCCCTAAACGTATTAGGGTTCTCATCTCTTCCATGGCCACCGGTAATTTCCTTTGCTCCCAATGTCACCGGTTTGGTTTTGGCTTCAAGCAATTTCTTCAACATGTCTTCCACCACGACGAACTTTTCCTCTATCTTTTCATTGACAGATGCAATCTAAATTTAAGAATCAACCATCTTTTCCTCAAAATATGCTTTGTGTTGCCCAAGTTTTCCCTCTAAAACTTCCACTTTCCTTACGGCCATTGGTTCCCCTTCGATCGACGTGCTCTTATACCAATTTGATAGGAAGCACTTGTAGATCTCAAGTATTTCCTATCAATCTTCAAAAACTACGAGCTTTCTCTACCAAAATCCACACAAAATTACAAAAACAGTAGATAATTTGTATTATTTGATAAAAGGGAAACGAAAAATAACAAGATACAATTGATCCTATATTCGAGAGGAGTATCGATCTCTCCCAAATCTCTAGACGCCGCTGGAGCCCAAAGAAATTCTAAATCTAAGAGATCTCAAATTTCAGCCAAATCCAAGATGCCCTAACCCTAGGAAAATAAACTATTTAATGCATACAAATCAAAAGGAAATCCCTAAACAGTCCCTATATTCAAATTTCCCTCCCAAATCCCTCAAAAATCCTTCCTAATCAGCTCTCTTGGTTCGACGGTTCTGTTCGGCAGCACAGAGAGGCAGAAAAACTTCCGCCTCTGTTTCCGCAGACTGGTCCCGTGTGGACCGGCTAGATCGGTCCAATGGACCGGTCTAACAGATGCATCTATCTATATATATGTATATATTGCATATTATATCCGCATTAGAAATCATTGAATTAAAAATATCTTGCATCATCATCTCAACAATTTGTGGCCATTTACATTTAATCATTCCTCCCAATCCATGTTTATCAATATCTTTCCACCATGTTGCTTCAAATTCTTTGATATTCTTTTTAAAGAGATCATAACTACTTTAGCTTTGCCAATTTCTTATCCCCTACTCCTAGCTCCCATAGCTCCTTCTTGAACACAGCACACACACAGAGACACAATACCAAACTCCCCAAATGTTCTACTTTCCTGAATATTCATAAGTTACCTAGTTGCCAGCATCAACACAAGGAAACAAAATCCAAAAAACAATATAAAAAAGTTTTTGTAAGTGTTTTATTTAGCAACTACAGAGATGCAAATCCCCTTGCATTTTTATCATACGTATAACCAAGAATTTTCATTTCTGGAAGGTCCTCTGCAATTAAAAACCATGCACTAAATTGAAAATTTTAAGTTCCCAGAAAATGACCACAATCAAAAGTTTTCAATCTAAATAAAAAGTTAACACTATCGGAAAAAGATATGCAACTGTCTAAATCATGAATGGTGCTAATTAAAGTATGAAGGATGCAGTGCTAAAGAGGTGACATAACATGTTAGACGATTTACCACGGTACCACCTTTAATGGAATATTTTTTTAAAATGTACCAGTACCAAATACGGAATATAATGCAAGGGAATCAAATCAAAGAAGGATCGCATATTATAGGGGAAATACCGAAGACTTTAAAATGAGCTTGACTACAGACTGTAAAAATCGATTAGAACTTGAATAGCTTAATTGCATGCTCAAGCATAATTCAAATATTTTGCACCTTTCTCGTTTATATATCACCTTAACAGAATAGCTTCGTTGAATTCAGCCCCAAAAAGAGGGCTGAGGATTCATGGTTGCTATCCATAGCTCGAGCATTCCATATAAAAGCAATCAACTAAGTAAATCAATGTTCCTCGAGACCACACTTCACAGCTTTCTATCAAAATGATTCTAAACAGCAAGAGACGTTTTCTACCATCTAACACATATTTTTGGTCAAACAGTCATGCATACCGGCAATAAAACAGACTGGACAACCTACATGATATTGTACGCATACCTTCACTGAAGAAAGCTCTCGGTCACCGCAGAAGAGCATAACTCTGGAGCACTCAGCATAGCCGAGGTCATGTAACCACACCATCGAACCAAACGAGACAAGCCCCACCAGCGCATTCTCCGGAAGATGCGCTACCACGTGCAAAATCTCATTCTTAAGCGCCCGGAGCTCCTCCTCCGCCGAGCATACGTCCACGACAAACACGAACGACGGTCCAGGTGACTGCACTATAGCCGGCGAAGGCGCTGCCACCGATGCGGAGGAAAGAGAAGAAGTCAACGAAGCAAACGATGAGCTCGAGGAAAAGGACTTGTGCAAAAAGCCGCTAGGATTAGGGTTAGGGCTTTTGTAGGGGAGGAGGTACTCTACGGTGCTATGGGTGGGGAATAGCTCGGCAGGGAGGTTGTGATCGGCTATTCCGGGGTAGGAGCGGAGAAATGGATTCTTGTGGTGGCAGAAAGAGCAGATCCAGATGGCGGAGCGGTAGTCGACGCGGGCGTAAGGATTTAGCGCGGCACGGCAGCGGGAGCAGAACAAAGGCTCGTAGGGGAGAATCGGGAGGTCACTGAGGGGCATTAATGGCGTGCATATTACGCTCAAGGGGACGACGAGTGCGGCAGCGACGGAGCGTGACGAAGGCCACGCATTCCACGGCCAACGGAGGCCTTCCACTGCCTCCAGCTCGGTGAAGTCCATCGTAGAAGACGCGGCGGCGATAGGCGGCGGAAGGCGACCGGTTGCATGGGGAACCCTACGAGGAGTTAAGATTTAGGAGGACGATCGATTGGAAGGAATCACGTTGGTTGCCGCAGCGACCACTGACGCCGCCATTGTTCCGCAGTCGGAAAGAGGATCAGAAGTATAACAACTGTTTCGATTATGAGTGAAATTTGTGATTAGAGTTGGTTGCCATAAGCTGTTGGTCATATATTTTATAATTCAAAAAATAAATCTTATAAAAATTAACGAAATTCGGGCCTAGTATTCATGTTGCATGGAAATAAATTTAATTTTTTTTTTATAAATTAGATCCGAGTGCTCGTCCTCTTTAAAAAAAAAACCTCAATTTATGCTAAATTTTATAAAAGAGTTATTTACATATTTATTAAGATACTCAAATGATTAATAAATAATAAATTATGAAGGAAATTAATATGAGCCATTTGATTGAGGTTTGAGAGTTTAAAAAGTTTAAGATGTCTATTACATTAATGATCATCAACGACAACCACCACCATCAATCACAGCTACTAAAGCCTAACTTTTGTCATCATTAGATTTTAATTGTCTCATTGTGAACATCCAACTCTTAGGGGCTGTTTGGTATACGGATTTAGGCGGATTTAAGGCCGGATTTGGACGAAATCCAGCCAAACGGCCTAAAATGCGAATCCAAATCTCACGGCAAACGAAATCCTCCGTGGACGAAAAATTCCGCCGATTCGCTCTAAATCCCGGATTTCCGAAATCCTTTGGTTCGGCGGATTTACGGGATTTGGCCGAAGAAGCGTGCGAAAGGGAGAAAGTTACATTCACAGCAAGCGAGCTCCCGTCGTTGCTTCAGATCAATGTATGTAGTCGAAGGAGCAAAGTCGAACAGCGACGATGAAGAACTCTTGAAAATTTTAGGTGCGAAGGAACAAAGCCGAACGAAATACAGGAGGGAAAAAGTAAAACCTAGACACTTCTAATTGTTGAATAATTTAATTAATATAATTTAAAATATTAATAATTAAGTGAAATTAATTAAATAATATTTAAATAATTGATAAAATTATTAGTTAAATACTTAGTTATTTCAAAATAATTAATAGGATTAAATATGATCTAAAATTAAAAAAATTATTATAAAATATTATAAATAATAATTAAAAAATTAATTAGTATTAATAAAGTTTTGTTATATTTTATTTAAACTTTTCTTGTCGTGC